>NW_007232477.1:516999-570798 GCF_000164805.1 Carlito syrichta
ATTACCCTGTAGATAAGAAGTGTTTTCCCATCCCCCGACAGATATTTGCTACAGGGTACCCTGAAACGTCATTGTACACCTAACCCTTAACTGTACCCCACAAAACCATAATAAAAAATACTGATTAATGAAAAAAAAAAAGACAATGAAGGAATGTTATGAACAACTATGTGTCCGCAACTTTGATTATATAGATAAAATAGACCAATTTCTTGAAAGACACAATTTGACAAAAATCACACAAGAAAGAAACAACCAGAATATGCCCATATTATTACAGAAATTGAATCAATAGTAACTTTCCAAAGCAGAAATCACCAGGCCCACATGGATGCACTGATAAATTCTACCAAACATTTAATGAAGAAAATACACTTGGTCCTCTCTATCCATGGGTTCCACATTTGTGGATTCAATCAACTATGGATCAAAAATATTTTTAAAAACACTTTAAAATAACATTATTACAATAAAAAATAACACATATAAAAATCCAGTATAATAACTAGTTACAAAACATTTATATTGTATTAGGTATAATAAATAATCTGGAGATGACTGAAAGTATACAGGAGAATGTGCACAGGCTATATGCAAGTACTATACCATTTACATAAAAGACTTGAGCATCCTTGGATTTTGGTATCTGTGAGGGGATCCTGGAATCAATCCCCCACAGATACCAAGCGATGACTGTGTATTTATTCTTGACAACCTCTTTCATAAGTAAGATGCAAAGGAAATACTTCCTAACTTATTCTATGAGGCCAACACCATCTTAATACCAAAACCATAGATGTTTTTGGAAAGAAAGAAAGAAAGAAAACCCAACACTACAAACCAAATCTCTCACAAACAGAAAAGAAAAAATCCTCCACAAAATGTCAGCAAATTGAATTCAACAATGCATATAAAAAAACACTGAACAAGTGAAATTTAACCCAGGTATGCAAGGCTGGTTCATCACTCAAAAATCAAGATGACTACTAAGTGACTAGTAGGCAAATAGCACTTACAGCATGGATATGTGTGAACACAGGGATGATTCAACCTTTTTTACAGAGGTTGTCAAGAGAGTTAACTAGACAAACTGGTTACACATATTTCTGGGTAGAATGGCATGAAATTTCATTATGCCACTCAGAATGGTATACAATTTAAAACTAAGGAATTACTTATTTCTGAAAATTTCCATTTGGTATTTTTGGACCAAAGATGACCATAGGTGACTAACATCACTGAATGCAAAACCATGGACAAGTGGGGACTACAATAGAACTGTTACTTAAATGAGCAAATAGATATTTTACTGCTTAAAACTGGAAAAAGCAACTCTTAATATGCCCACTTTTCTCAAATGCTTTGCATATGCAGACAATATTTAAAAAAACAGAATAATGAAAAGATGTCCATAGCATTATTGTGACTAAGTGAAATGATATCTTGAAGATGAAATATTCTGGAAGGTTCTTAATATTTCCTATGACTGCCGGGCTCGGTGGCTCAGCCTGTAATCCTGTGCCTTGGGAGGCCGAGGTGAGCAGATTGCCTGAGCCCACGGGTTCGAGACCCGCCTGGGCAACTTGGCAAGACCTCATCTCTACAATACATAAAAAATCAGCCAGGCGTGGTAGTGCGCGCCTGTAGTTCCAACTACTTGGAAGGCTGAGGCAGAAGGATCGCCGGAGCCCAGCAGGTCGAGGCTGCGGTGGCCGGGAGCGGCCACTGCACTCGAGTCTGGGTAACAGAGTGAGACTCCAACTCAAAAAAAAAAAAAAAAGGATAGAGTACCCTTAGACATGCCCCACCCTCTCTGCTAGTATTGACCTGCTACTGCTGATCCCTCTCTTCTAGAGTTTTGATGAATATTTAGGATCTACTTGTAAGGGAGGACATGTTTTTGTTTCTGAGATAGATCACTGAGTCTGATGGACTCTAAATCCATCCAAATTGTTGTGAAGTCCATAATTTTGTCCTTCTTTATGGCTGCGTAATATTTCACTGTATATATGTACCACATTTTCTTTATCCAGTTCACTTACAATGGGCGGCATGGTTGCTTCCAACGAACTTTCAGGTGAATGGAAAATCATTTCAGGATTGCAGAAGAATTGTAAAGATAGTACATATAGTTGCCCTATACCCTTTGCTCAAATTCCTCTAATGTTGACATTTTACACAATCATGGCATGTTAATCAAAACTAAGAAATTAACATCAGCACAGCGTTAGTAACTAAACTACAGGTTGCATTTGGATTTTACAAGTTTTTTACACTGCCATTTTCTGTGTCAATATTTAATCCAGGATACCATTGCATTTAGTCATCATATCTCCTTAGTCTTCTTTAATCTTCCAATCAGTGACAGTTTCTCAGTCTTTATGTTTGCTTTATTTTATTTTTAATTGACATATAATGCTTGTACATATTGTACCTTATTAATATATGTTGGATATTGATCAAATCAGGATAATTAGCTTATCTATCACTTCAAGCATCTCTTTCTTTCAAGTGAGAATATTCAAAATCCTCTCTTCTAGTTATGTTGAAATTCACAATACCATATTGTTAACTCTCGTCACTACCAGGCAATAGAACACCAGAACTTGTTCTTCCTATTTGCATGTGATTTTTGTATCCCTTGACCAATCTATTGCCATCCTCCCACCCCCACTACCCTCTGGTAATCACTATTCTACTCTGTACTTCGATTAAATCATCTTTTAAAAAAATTCTGCAGATGAATGAAGTTATGCAGTATTCGTCTTTTTGTGCCTGGCTTATTGCACTTAACATAATGTCCTCCAGTTTCATTTATGTTGCTGCATATAACAGAATTTTATTTTTTATGGCCGAATAGTATTCCACTGTGTAAATATACCTTTTTTAATCCATTAATTTATTCATGGACACTTAGCTTGGTTCCATATCTTGGCTATCATGAACAATGCTGCAATGAACATGGGAGGCAAAATCCCTCTTCAACATATTGATTTCATTTCCTTTGGATAAATACCCATATTATAGTTTCATTTTTAATTTTTTGAGGAACCTCTATACTGTATCCCATAATGGCTATACTAATATTTTTATTTTAACTAACTGCATATGTGTTTCTATTTTTTCACATCCACACCACTATTTGCTATTTTTTTGTGAGATAATATCCCATTGTTGATTTGATTTGCAGTTCCTTGATGACAAGTGATTTTTTTAAATACCTGTGTTAACCTTTCTTCTTTCTTTATGATCTTGACACTTTTTTTAATTTTTAATTTTTTTATTTTAAAGATGTATGGTACAATTCAGGGTTAGGTATATAAATGTTCATTATGCAGATTCTCTTGTTGATGAGGTGTGCTCCCCATCCCCCAGCAGATTCCCACTACTGCAAATCCTTTTCTTTTTTTTTTTTTTTTTTTTGAGTTGGAGTCTCACTTTGTTGCCCAGACTGGAGTGCAGTGGCCGCTTCCAGCCACCGCAGCCTTGACCCACTGGGCTCCGGCAATCCTTCCGCCTCAGCCTTCCGAGTAGCCGGAATTACAGGTGCGCGCTACCATGCCCGGATAATTTTTTGATTTTTATTGTAGAGGTGAGGTCTCGTCTGCCCTGGCGGGTCTCGAACACGCAGGCTCAGGCAATTTACTCACCTCAGCCTCTCAAAGTCGCGGGATTACAGGCTGAGCCACCGAGCCCGGCTGAATCCTTTTCTTATAGTATTATGATAATTGTTCAAGCTTCGCTTATGAGCGCGAACATGTGATATTCAGTTATTTTTTTCTATGATAGATCACTCAGTATTATAGACTCTAAGTTCATCCAGGTTGCTGTGAAGTTCATGATTTTGCCCTTCTTTATGGCTGCATAATATTCCATCGTGTATATGTACCACATTTTTAAAATCCAGTTGTCTTTCAATGGGCAGCATGGTTGGTTCCATGTTTTTGCTATTGTGAGTGATGCTACAATAAATATATATGTGCAGGTATCTTTTTTATACAGTGATTTGAGTTCCTCTGTGTACATTCCCCATAGGGTGGATTGCAGGGTCATATGGAAATGATCTTGACACTCTCAAAAGTTTCAGTAAAATATGGTAAAATGTCTTTCAATTTGGATTTATCTGATATTTTTCTCATTGTTGAACTTAAGGGTACAGATTTTGGTGAAGTATACCTCTCAAATTTTATCAGAGGGTAACTTATGACAGCATGATTTATTATCAGTAATGTTAACTTTGATTATTTTATTAACAGGGTGTCTGCCATATTTCTCCACTGCAAAGTTACTATTTTCCCATTTTCTTAACTGTATTCATTAGAAATGAGTCATTGGATGTAGCCTAGCTCACACTCAAGAGAGAGAACAAAGAAAGAATATCTAAGTATGTGTGAATATGTATGAAAACCACCATACTAATTAATAAATATTTTGGCAGAGATCCTTTGTGAGCATGCAAATATTTTTATTCTCCTTAAAGTTCCACACATAAAGGAATTTTATAATTCATCTATAAAATTTGTTATAGAGCAGCATTTAATTGCTGTGATATTCTAACTTTGATTTTCTACTTCTCTCATTCCTTCTCCATTCATTATTTGGAATCCTGAAATAAAGCATATCTTTTCTTCCTATTCTTTGTATTTATTTATACTAATATTGATCAGTGGATGTTTATTTTATTCTTTGGGTTATAATCCACTATCATCATTGTCTATTTCATTGGTCAAACTGTTCCAGCTTTGGACATTGGCAACTGTTTCAGATTAGCTTCTACATCATTTAGTCTCATCTTGTATTTTTCCTGCCACAATCTTAGAATCAGTATTCCTCTAGGGAACACTACCTCCTGGTAGCAAAGAATGGTCTTTACAAAATGACAGTAGTAGTTAGGTATGGTTATTACTACTGAGGTGTCACTGCATCTAGGATCTCTCAGTTGATAGAGTTAGGTTGTTTATGTATGTTCTATCCTATATATATATTTCTGTGTCTATTATCTCATTCATCTGTTAAATAAACATGAGTTCATACTGTTATTTATACCTCTAGTCTAGCACCATGGGATTAATCTTAATCTCTCCCTGCCTATTTTTAACTTACTTTCTCTTGCAGAGACAAACATAGCTACCATTATCTACATTTACTTACTGACTTTACCTCAGTGGAGATGTAAAGTAGTTTTCTCTAATGAGAAATAAATTACTAAGTAGAATGCAGCATTTACATATAGTTCTTTTTGTCTTTAGCCCTATAGAAGTTAGTCAAATCAATGATTCCCAAAGTTACTTAGGTCTGCTCCCTTTTCCCCAACTTTTCAAGTGAGGTTGTGGCATCTATGTGTAACATTGGTTGTAGCCATACCTCTATCATGAGATTTTTGACATCCTGATTGATGTTTTAAATTTGCATAGTTAGTTTTACTCATTGAGGCTTTGCCAAATGCAGGATTATGTGGCCACGACTAAATAATCATATAAAACAATTCCCTCATCCTGATATTTTTCATGTGCGATTTTTTTCGCAGTTAATCCTTTCTCCATATCCCCGTCCCCTGCAATCACTTATCTGTGTTCTCTCCTATAGCTTGCCTTTTCCAGAATGTCATATAAATGGAGTTATACAATATGTAGGTTTTTGTTCCGTTTTCTCTCACTTTGCAAGATGAATTATAATAAGAAAGTTAATCTCTTCTTTCAAAGATAATTTTTAACAAGAATGAGCAAAGGAAAAAAAAAACCCTTTTTCTATAGAGAGAGACCATCTTAAAATACTTTAAAATCATTTTTGGATTGAATAATGAAAGTGAGTCATTTCTATTTCTTAAAGTATTTGAAAATAGAATTTTTAAACTTTTTAAATGGAGTTTAAAAATTCTAGTTATAATGGGTTTTGAAGGTATTCTTTAGAAATATAAAAATTCATTAGCATTCAAATAAATTTATAAGAAAAACTGTTTGAAAGCGGGAAAGTTAAAAATTTATAGCCACATTTCTAAAAATAAATCGTATAATTTTTATAATTGAAAAAAAGTGTCCACTTGAATAAATCCACCAATGACATACAGCCTTTTAGATCAATGTATCTTTTAGAAGTAACTTTTACAGGTTTGTCAGCTATTGAAATAAAATAAAGAAGCACACAATTTAAGCCAGTATTTTTAATCACCATACCACAAATTATTATTATTTTATTACTATTATTATTTTTGAGTTGGAGTCTCACTCTGTCGCCCAGACTGGAGTGCAGTGGCCACTCCCGGCCACCGCAGCCTCACCTGCTGGGCTCCGGCGATCCTTCCGCCTCAGCCTTCCGAGTAGCCGGAATTACAGGTATGTGCTACCACGCCCGGCTGATTTTTTGATTTATTGTAGATATGAGGTCTCGCTGCCCAGGCGGGTCTCGAACCCACGGGCTCAGGCAATCCACTCACCTCAGCCTCCCAAAGGCACGGGATTACAGGCTGAGCCACTGAGCCCAGCTACCACAAATTATTAAATCAAAATTTTGAAAATATGAAACATTTGTATCATGGTTTTGTAATTGTTCATTTCTCATGAATAATTACAAGTATTAATATTTTAAAAATATTGTTCCATCTATGTTTACTTTATATTTTTAACATATTTTCTTGACTATTTTTTAAAGAAAATAATATATTAGTAACAGATGGTGAAAGTGTATAATTTATAAAAAGCACATGAATTTATTGGGAATGCGGCGTTCTGGTTTTTTTTGTTTACTATGAACTGAGTTGATAAAGAATGTCTAAATAAACACATAAATAAATAAATAAGTTCATGAGAATGTCTGCAGTCCACTGCTGTACTGCAAAGATTCAATTATATGATACATCCCAGAGATCTAGGAGCACAGTAGGCACACAAAATATTTATGTATTACCTGTGAACTTTTTGGTTCAGAATGTAATTTTCACTTTTTTAGACCCATTTCTCCACATTAAAAAAAAAACTGAGACATATTAGAAACCATTAAAATCAAATCGTTAAAGTAACAGCATCTGGGGAAAGTGATGTTAGCACCAGACAGAGTAAGCCCCATAGCAGAATGTCCCAAAGACCTGGGGGAAGGGAGGGCAGAGTCTATGCTATTTTGAGAAACTTGGGGAGGAGGTGGAATAAAAAAAAAAGAAAGAAACACTCAACATTTTCCCCTTAAAATTGCTATTTTTTTTTTTTTTTTTTTTTGAGTTCGAGTCTCACTTTGTCGCCCAGACTGGAGTGCAATGGCCGCTCCCGGCCACCGCAGCCTCGACCTGCTGGGCTCTGGCGATCCTTCCGCCCCAGCCTTCCAAGTAGCTGGAACTACAGGCGCGCGCTACCACGCTCCGGCTAATTTTTGATTTATTGTAGAGATAGGTCTTGCCAAGTTGCCCAGGTGGGTCTCAAACCCGCGGGCTCAAGCAATCCACTCACCTCAGCCTCCCAAAGTGCGGGATTACAGGCTGAGCCACTGAGCCCGGCTCTAAAATTGCTTTTAAATATCAATAAGAATAAACATATCAACAAAATTTCCCTTATAAAACGTTTAAATTCCAAAATATAGGTTCATTTTCAAGTTCTCATTCTTTTGCAAATATTTAAAGTACTTGCCAAGTTTAGAGAAAAACATCTAAGGCTTTGAGAAAATCTTTTCGTATGTAGGCATGGCTTCATTTTTGCATTTGTGACTTCAACATATACTGTTAATATAACAGTCATATATATCTAGCTTTTCAACCACTCCCTGACAACTTATCTATTTTTACTCTTATTTGATGAGTCATTACATTTCAGAAATGAGATGAAGTGTTTGGGGATATGTGGGAGTAAACGTGCTAACATACACTGCCACAGAGAAGAAACACTTCTTCATTAAATGTTGACCTGATTGTGGGCATTAACATCCTGTAGCTTCACCAGTTGTATTTATTTTCAATGAATTCTACTAATCAGTTTGCAGATCATAGAATATTACTCAGAGGGTTCTAGATAATATTAGTGCTGAATTCTTTATTTAGTATATTTAAGTAGAATTTCTTTAATCTAGTCAGACACAAGATAATAAGATAAAGAAAGGAAAATAATAATAGCCAGGATTTGAGACTCGAAATCCTGAATTCTTCCTCTGCCATTACTTTCTATACTTTGGTGGGAAAATGTAATTTAAGAAAATAATGTGCTTGACTCCTTTTCTTGTTGCCACTTTGAGATGACAGATTTCTGGCATCAAATATTGAACATGACTGTCCCTGAAGTTGAAATGACCTCACCCGTTAAAAATCTGGATAGAAAATATCAAATCACTACTTCTGATAAAAACATAGACTGTTTGCAAAATATTTTCCCTTGAAAGAACAGAGCAAATTTAAAACATTTTCCTTTTTTTTTCTTTCTTGTGGATTTTGTTTTTTATAAAGGGTTTTATGTAGCCTGTCAAGAAACTCAAATCTTGTAATATTATTGAAAGATGTTTAGCAATGTTTGTCACTGTATAAAGTGCCACAAGATTTATTCCTTAGGTTGTATCATTTCTAGAAGGGATCTGTTTTGCAAGGTTTATAGTCTTATAAAACTTTAAAAAGACAGAATATCAGAATCATCATTTTTATCTCTTTTCATTTTAAAATCTATAGTTTTAAAATTTTGATTCAATCTCTTATCTCCCATTCTTTTGCAAATATTTAAATTACTTGCCGAGTTTAGAGAAAAACTTCTAAGACTTTGAGAAAAAATATTTCTATTTGTGTGTCTCCTAGTTCCAAGACATTTTCTCAAGGCTGTGTTATCATGGCAGTAGCACTAAAGTGAGTAATAGGAGGCAGCATCATTTCACCTACCTGGTTTAATCTCCCAGCATGTGATCTTGCAAACTTTTAAAGGAGTAATTACACATTTTATACTTAATTGGAGAAGGAAGAGAAGGTTGCTAGACCACCCAAATGTACCAAAAGACATCAAGAAGAAAATTTAAATAATCTGTCAACATCCATCTCCATTTTTATCTTGCTAGACTTTAAAATTCATCACGTAGGTTGAAACTGTACATTCTTGATGCCACTAAATCAAATTAAATTTTTGGTTTTCATCAATAGAAAATGTGAGCAATTTTCTAAGTACTACAAGGAGTATTAGTTGTCTTTGTCAGAATACTATTGATTAAGGTCTAGTTTAGTACTTATAGGTTCAATAAACACTAGTTTCATGAGATACTTTGGTGGAAAAAGCAAGGGGTTTCTGAGATCAAAATTCAAATAAACAGGAAAATTATACCTACAGTATTTCTTTCATGATATTTACAATGTATATCAGCCTATTAAAAGCTCTGAAACATTTATTCCCTATATCTTTCCTTATATATACAAATAGATTTGATTTACTTTTACTCTCTATATATATAAATACACACACACACACACACACACCAACAACAACAATAGCTAGCTAGCTAGACAGACAGGTGGATAGAAAGCATCCTATTGACTTGACTTTGGGAAATGCCAATCTTGTCACATACCAGGGAGTCCCTTTTATTTAATGATTTCCTATCTTGTCAGTGAGCAAATATTCTTGAAATACAGTTTTTCATGAGAATTGGATATTCATACTACTCTATATTTCAAATGAATATAGAGTTAATCATTCTCAAGTTGCAAAAATTAATTTTAAAGTGTCTTTCTTTTTCATTTCTTCTCCTTGTTCTAGATAATAAAGTGCTCTTTTAACAACTATAATATAGAATATGTGTGTAGGAGTATATATGTGTACTTAAAATTATACCTGTAGATAACATCTACTTATGTATTCTATATTAGAATTAAAATCATTATTACATACTATAAAAACTGCATACTCAAAAGGAAAATTCAGAAGTATCCCAAGTTAGTAAACTTCATTTCATTTTTTACCAAGTATTTTCAAATGATTCTTATATTATCAAATATAAATTGCTTCACTCTGAGAAATGACATAAGACATTCTATAGCTCATTCTAGCAATTAATTTTTATTCATCAAATGAGGACTTGAAAATAATATCACTCAAAAGATTGTTATTTAGCATGCATCAATCCATGAGAAATGATTGTATTTTCAAAGGTATTGGTTTCCTTGAGTGAAAGCAGTTTAACAAATAAGAATCTCTACTATGATATAACAAATCTCTACTATGATATAACAAACCTTTTTTTAATCTTGGAGAATGCAGCTCTATTCTAATAACATTTTAAAAATAAAAATTTATCTTTAAATCTGCTGGAAGACATCAAATGAGTTGAGTCACAAATGGCTAAGGACAAAATATAGCATGCCCAAACTGAAGCAAGCATTTTGTTACAGTATTCTGTTTCGTCTCCTTTAGTCACCAGAATCAAGAAACAGCAGCAATGAAGTAGAATCTACTCTGACCACTTGACTCAGTAACTGAATTGATGTTTTGTTTCGTTTTGTTTGTTTGCTTTTTTGAGTCAGAGTCTCAGTCTGTCACCTAGGCTGGAGTGCTGTGGCATGCTCATGGCCACCGCAGTCTCGACCTGCGGTACTCAGAAGATCCTTCTGCCTAAGCCTTCCAAGTATCTGGAACTATAGTCATGCACTACCACGCCTGGCTAATTTTTTGATATACTGTAGAGACGATGTCTCACCAAGTTGCCCAGGCTGGTCTCGAACCCCTGGGATCAGGCAATCCTCTCGCCTCGGCCTCCGAAAGTGCTGAGATTACAGACTTGGACCTGAACTGATTTTTAAACCTTGGACTCTGTTAAGTGAGGCTCACTGAAACAATATCTTGTAATGATAACATTTTACCAACATAAACTTAAGCATAAATATCCACTCAACTACAAAGCACAATTCAGTATGCTCTGATGTAAACTTTCATTTCCTCTTCACTAAGACATTCATGTGACTCTCTAAATAAATTGGTCAAGGAAAAGGTATTTCTTGCACAGTCTCTTCTCTTTGCACTGTCCAAATTCTGCTGATCAGCTGTATGTCCCATGTCATCTCTTATGGGATTCACTTGTTATGCTATAATTTGCAGATTAGACTAAATTTTGCCAATGGACTCAGAAATTTTCTCACTTATACCAAGCCATTATGAATTGATTCCCATGGAGGTTTGTTCCCACCAATATCTCTACAAACTTCCTGCTGTTGTTTTTTTTAAACTAGATATAGATCGTCCTAATCTCCTCCCATGTGCCCTATGTCACAAAAATGCCTAGGCTATTTAATGTCACAACTATGGCTGTGAGGAGAGTTATATTGCATTTATTTTGTTAGCTATTTATGCTGCCTAATTGGATTCCAAGCTGCAAATGGTTTTCCCACTAATGAAATGATAACTATGGAAGTATTTCTTCTGTAACACCATTAATAGCTCCATGAGCTGACAAAGATAAAGATTTTTTCTGTTTAATAATTCCCAGTCTTGTTTAACAATTTCTTGTGTAGGTTATATTACCCTTGAAAAGATAACTGGATCATGTTTTTCTGTTTCCTAAGCAGCTATATCCCTGTTATAAGTGAGGCACTTTTATAAGTTCTGAAAGCTGTATTAGGTTTGCAACATTAGTGCAATAAATGTTACCTGAGTGAGACATGAGTTACTAACTCTTAATTCGCAGGAGTAATATTTAACACTTGACTCTCACAGGTTCTTTTTCTGTACACTGTTCTTAACAAGGCTTCTGGCATGCCTGGATTAATGGTCCTAGTCTTTGTCCACTGGTTCTTTTACTAAACTGTAAACCTCTCCATTAGGCTTAAGTCAAACGAAACTGAAAGTCACATGGTTGTCTTATTCATTTGGAAATTCTAAATCCAAGCCCAACTGAATGATTGTCATAATTCAGTTTTCTTATACTGTAGTCATGTATATATTATTAGCCATCATTTGAATGTGCTTTACTTAGTTTTTTAAAATTTGACAAGGAAGTCTATTCCTGAAAACTGAGCAAAACACATCAACAAAACAAAATGTTAAGAAACAACACTCCTTTAAGATCATTTGAGCATTTGTAGTGATAGCAAATAAAAGTTACTCCTTCTCTTTAATTATTTGGATTGAATATTTCCATTGTCTACATAAATATCTATTAGAATGCACCTTTATAGTTCTTTGTATAACAAATTTCTCAACAATGTCGTATTAGTATATTAGGAAAGTACTGTCATAGATAAGGATTAATTCTTTCTTCAACTAGAGGTATAAAATAAACACATGGCACAGTGGTTTCTATAGATTAATTTCAATAATTTACAGCCTGTCTTTCTTTTCCCCACTTTGGAAGCCATCAACATGATTTAAGCAAATTTAACATGTATTGTATGTTGTTAATCAAGCTTACTCCTGTCTTTTCGAATCTGCCCCTGTATTTCAGGAGCTAAAAGAGTGGAAATTACATTTTTCAGACACACTTATTAGAAGAATTCCAGTTAAGTTTTCACGTGCAAGATTTGGATAGAGGAAGAGAAGTAGAACCATTATTGTTCCAAGAGTCAGAAAGGCTCAGGAACTTTGACAACTAAACATTAAATTGGGTTTGCCAAGTTTTCTCTGCATCCTCCTACAAATCACCTACTTCAGGACTGCAGAGGGCTAAAATCACTGGGGGTGTTTCCCTGTTGTTTTTGTAATTCATTATTTTCTAAACAGTATTGTTTTGACGTATCTGGCAAATATATTTGGCAATAATCCAGTATTGGTTTCCCTGACCTTAATTCCCTCAGCCTTCTGACAGTTTTATGTCTCTAATCCTTCTTTTAAATCCTTTCCTGCTTGAAATATGTTAAAGTGGTATCTGTCTTCCTGATCAAGCCCTGACTTAGAACATACCTAAAGGAATCAGGATCCAGACCCTTTATATTTTCCAGCCCCCTACCTACATTAGAACAAAAACAGTACTCACCATTAACTTACTTCACCTTGCATTATTTCTCCCCTCACAAACTGGCAGGTTGATGTAAGACAACAGGCATTGATAATATACATTTAGGAGGGGAAATCCCCCTTAACTTTTAATTCTTCAACTCTGTTTTTGAAAAAAACAATAACATCCTCAGAGAAAAATCTCAAACCCATTCTAAAAATCTTTTTTCAACTAACTGCAATTATATAATCACTTAAAATCTTAATTCTAAATACTATAAAGAAGTAATTACATGCAGTAATTTTCAATAATTTATTTTATTTTACTTTTCATTTTAAAGATGTGGGGTACAATTCAGTCTTAGGCATACAAATTGTCATTGTACAGGTAAAGTTTGGACTTCAGTTTGGTCCCCACTTCAACTGGTTGAGATCAGGTACCCTTATTGATGAAGTGATCCCACCCCCCTCACATGACAGTTTCCCACTACTGCCAATCCCTTTCCAATAATATTATGATAATTGTTCAGGGTCCACTTATAAGTGAGAGCATGTGATACTCAGTTCTTTGTTTCTGTGATAGAACACTGAGTATTATAGAAGCTAAGTCCATTCAAGTTGTTGCCAAGTTCATAATTTTGTCCTTTACGGCAACATAATATTCCATTGTATATATGTACCGCATTTTTTAATCAAGTTCACTTTTGATGGGAAGCATGGTTGGTTCCATGTTTCTGCTATTGTGAATAGCGCTGCAGTAAACATGCGTATGCAGGTATCTTTTTTATAGAGTGATTTGAGTTCCTCTGGGTATATTACCAGAAGAGGGATTGCTGGGTCATATGGAATGTCAATAGTTAGATATTTTAGGAATTGCCACACTGTTTTCCACACAGGTTGTACTAGTTTACACTCCCACCAGGAGTGTAGAAGTGTTCCTTTTTCCCTGTATCCTCTCCAGCATCTGTTGTTTTTGAGTTATTGATGATGGCCATCCTGACTAGAGCTAAGTGGTATCTCAGTGTGGTTTTAATTTGCATTTCTTTGATGATTAGTGAGACTGAGCATTTTTCATGTATTTGTTGGCTACTCATGTCTTCTTTTGAGAAGTGTTCATTCATATATTTTGCCCACTTTTTAACAGGGCTATTTGTTTTTTACTTTTTGGCATGTTTGAGTTTCTTGTAGATTTTCTATAAATTTGGATAAATAATATCATAAGAAAATATAATGCATGTGTGTATATGCAAAAAGTCAGAAAAAGGGCAAGGGAGAGTGAGAAATACAGAATAAGATAGAGGAATGGGTAACATTTTAAAATCCAGTGGCAAAAGGAGTGTGTTAATTAACCACAGCCTTTATTACACAAGGCAGCAGGAAGATATCAGGCTACCTTGTACATGAAGCTTTAAAAAGTAAGGAAGATCATGTACTGAGTTAAGAGAGGAATCAGGTTTTATTAGTTAAATATGTTGAGAAAAATTATTCTATTTTCAATTGTGAATTAATTGGGTACTGTTTACACTCATAGGTTTCATTAGTAGAGTTGAGTTACTTTGTAATCCATGTGTGAAAATGACCTTTTCTTTCAAATACAATGCTGGTCTTACATTTCTATAAAAAGATTCTCTCATGTAAAGGATCACATATTCTGAGAGCAAATTTACTTATAACTTCAAAAGGTATTACTAGTGTAAAATATCCTACTCTAAGAAAGTTAAATATCTGTGCAACAGAAGAACAAATCAAGGAATAAATTAAATATCACTTTTCTTATAGACTTATAGATGAAATTTTATATGTATCACACATAAATTGATCGAATCATGAGAGTTTTATAAATGCTAATTCTTAATAATTATTTATATCAATAATAATTCTTTGTAAATTATTTTAGAATATTTTTGGAATTGAGAATAGACTATATTTAATATTTTGTGTTAGCATCTGTGACTGTTAGAGCAAATACATAATAAAAGTACAGCAAACAGCTAACTGTAGTACATACTTTACATATTTATTAGAAATGTTTATTTCTTTGGAATAACTTAATTCCCTTATGGCAAAATGTACAAAGACAGGGAATCTTATTATCTAATTTAATACATTATTTAATGTTTAAGTAGTAAAATATGCCAAGACATTATGTAAAAATATACAAACTTACCAAAATTTGGTACCAAGAAGCATTTTATCTACAGTTTAGAAAGTTCTAGCCCCCCCCCCCCCCACACACACACCACAGAGTTTGCTTCAATGGCCTTAAAAAGTAAACGCTCATGATGCTGAACAACTCCTGGGTCAACATGGAAATCAAAGCAGAAATTATAAGATTTCTGGAAACAAATGAAAATAAACACACGTCTTACTACAACTTCTGTTATACCGTGAAATCAGTACTGAGAGGGGAATTCATTTCTTTATGAACACTCATCAAGAAAATGGAAAGATCATAAGTAAACAGTCTAACAAATCACCTAAGGGAACTGGAAAGACAAGACCACCAAAACCCTAACTTCAGCAGAAAAATCCAGATTGCCAAAGTAAAAGCCCAAATACAGGACATAGAAGACAAAAATATCATAGAAAAAAAATCAATGAAACAAAAAGGTGATTCTTTGAAAGATAAAACAAGATTGAAGAACTGTTAGCTAGATTGGCCAGGAAAAAGAGAAAAAAAGTACAAATAAACATAATCAGAGATGAAAAAGATCAAATCACAACGGACCCTGAAAAAATACAAAAAATTATCAAAGATTACTATGCACACCTGTACAGAAACAAAGGAACTGTAGGACTTTCTGACATCACACAACCTCCCAAGGTTGAAACAAGAAGAAATTGAGACATTAAATAGGCCAATAACAACCCATAAAATAGACTCAATCATAAGGAAACTACCCACACAAAAAAAAGTCCTGGGCCAGACGGCTTTCCAGTGCAGTTCTACAGACCATACAAGGAAACGCTGATACCAGCCCTATTGAAATTATCCCAAGCAATCAAGAAAGATGGAACTCTCCCCAAATCATTTTCTGAAACTAACATCGCACTGATACCCAAACCAGGTAAAGGCCCAACAAAGAAAAAGAGCTACAGCCCAATATCCCTGATGAATATAGATGCAAAAATTCTCATCAAGATTCTAGCAAACAGCAACACATCTCCAACAACACATCTCAAAAATCTTCCACCATAACCAAGTAGGCTTCGCCCCTGGGATGCAAAGCTGGTTCAACATCAATAAGACTATAAATATAATTAAATATATCAACATATGTAAAAATAGGAATCACATGATTATATCATTAAATGCAGAAAAACCTTTTGGTAAAAGCCAGCATTGCTTCTTGATAAAAGCCCTTGAACACCTAGGCATAGAGGGAACAGAACATACCTCAAAATAGTAGGAACCATCTGTGGTAAACCCACGGCCGCCATATTGCTAAATGTACAAAAATTGGAAGCATTTCCTCTGAAAACTAGAACAAGAGGAAACTGCTCACTTTCACTCCTCTTGTTCAACACAGTGTTGGAAGATCTAGCTAAAGCAACCAGACAAGAGAAGGAAATCAGGGTATCCAAATAGGAAAAGAGGAAGTCAAGTTATCCCCTTTTACTGATGATATGATTCTATACCTCAATAATCCAAGAGAATCTGTCAAAAAACCTTCTTACACTGTTAAAGGACTTTGGCAAAGTCTCAGGGAACAAAATCAACATGCAAAAGACAGTTGCATTCTTATACACCAACAACAAACAGGCAGAGAACCAAATAAAAAGCACAATCCCATTCACAATAGCCACCAAAAAAAAAAAAAAAAGAAAAAGAAATACCTTCACATCTTCCTAACCAGAGAAATGAAAAACCATTACAATGAAAACTACAAAATATTGCCCAAAGAAATCAAAGACGACACAAGCAAATGGAAAAATATTTCACGCTCATGGATTGGAGGAATCAGTATTGTTAAGATGTCCATCCTACCCAAGTCAATCTACAGATTTAACACAATATCCATTAAATTACCAGTATCTTTCTTCTCAGGCCTGAAAACAATACAGAAATTTACATGGAATCATAAGTGACCACAAATAGCCAAAACAATACTCAGCAAAAGAAACAAAGCGAGAGGTATCACATTTTCAGATTTTAAAATTTATTATAAGACTACAATAATCAAAATAGCCTGGTATTGGTGCAAAAACAGGTATATAGACCAATGAAACAGGATAGAGATTCTGGGAGCAAAACTTCAATTTCTCAACCAACTCATCTTTTACAAAGCCTCCACCAACAACCACTAGGGAGAGGAGAACTTACTCAGTAAATAGTGCCGGAAAAACTGGCTAATCACATGCAGAAGATTAAAACAAGACTCCTACCTATCACCATACAAAAAAATCAACTCTAAATGGATCAAAGACCTAAACATAAAACCTGAAACAATAAGAACCTTAGAAAATGCAGGAGACAACTTTATGGATATTGGAACTGGCAACCAAGTCCTGATCAAAACCCTAAGTGCCCATGCCATAAGAAATAAGGTAGACAAGTGAGATCTCATCAAACTGACAAGCTTCTGCAAAGCCAAAGAAACCATCATGAGAGCAATAAGACAGTTCCCAGACTGGGAAAAAACATTCGCCAACTGTATATCTGACAAAGGAACTCAAACATGCCAAAAGGAGAAAAACAAAGAGTCCTATTAAAAAGTGGGCAAAAGATATGAATAAACACTTCTCAAAAGAAGACATCTGAGCAGCCAGCAGATACTTGAAAAAGTGCTCAGCCTCACTAATCATCAAAGAAATGCAAATTAAGCTGGGCTCCATGGCTCAGCCTGTAACCCCATGCTTTGGGAGGCTGAGGTGAGTGGATTGCCTGAGCCCATGGGTTCGAGACCCGCCTGAGCAATTTGGCGAGACCTCATCTCTACAAAAATAAATCAAAAAATTAGCTGGGCATGGTAGTGGAGTTCCAGCTACTTGGAAGACTGAGGTGGAAGGATCGCCGGAGCCCAGCAGGTCAAGGCTGCGGTGGCCAGGAGCAGCCACTGTACTCCAGTCTGGGTGACAGAGTGAGACTCCAACTCAAAAAAAAAAGAAATGCAAATTAAAACCTCACTGAGATACTACCTAACTCCAGTCATGATGGCCATCATCAATAAGAAAAAACAACAGATGCTGCAGAGGATGCAAAGAAAAGGAACATTTCTATACTGTTGGTAGGAGTGTAAACCAGTACAACCTCTATGGAAAACAGTGTGGAGATTCCTACAAGATCTAAAAATCGACCTCCCATATGAATCCACAAAGCGCCTAGGTGGAAGATACCAGAGGAACTAAAATTACTCTATAAAAAAAGATATCTGTGCATGCATGTTTATTGCAGCACTATTCACAACAGCAAAAATATGGAAACAACTGTGCTGCCCATTGAAACCAGACTGAATTTTTAAAATGTGGCACATATACACGATGGAATATTATGCAGCCATAAAGGACAATATTATGAACGTTATAGCAACTTGGATGGATTTAGAGCATGTAATATTCAGTGATCTATCATGGAAACCAAGAACTGAGTACCACATGTTCTCACTCATAAGCGGACTCTGAAAAATTGTCATAACACTACAAGAAAGGGATTGGCAGTAGTGGGATGCTGCAAGGGTAACTGATCTCATACCCCGGTGAAATGGGGACTAAAGTGAGGCCCAAACTTTACCAGTACAATGACCATTTGTATACTTAACCCTGAATTATACCCTATGTCTTTAAAATAATTTTTTTAAAAGTAAAAACCATTTATGAAATAGGAACTAGCTACTCTATCACTAAGCAACAAAGATGTTGAAACGTTATGAGAGTTTGTCAGTATCAATTTATGCTCTCCTGTTTATTTGAAAGAGGGTAAGGTTTTGATGACTCTTTGAATATAATATTTTCAATTGAAGACTAAAGTAAATCATAGTAGTCATGTCAATAATAAACTATCTAAAACTTCAGATGAAAGAAAAGCCATATTTCAATAGCTGGATAAATATATTTGGATTCAGCAATACGTATTTGTGTATATTCATTCCAAAACTATATTGATCTCCTTCCTCTTCTTTCAGTGAGTTATTTGTTTTACCTAACAACCACTTATATAGCACTTCTTATGTGCCAGACACTGTTAAAAGTACTTTACCAATATTAATTCATTTAAGGATATGAGCTTGTTCAACTCTTAGTGAACTTCTACAATTTCCTCTTTTGTTCTTCAAATTAAATAATGATAAATAATAAATAAATAATTTAATAGAACACAATAATTTAATACACTAAATAATTAATAAATTTCTTCCAAATTTAATAACAATAGCACATCTTCATCAGACATAAGAATATGTTTTGCACACTATCTCGTCCTATCCTATAATTTATTTAAACCTTGGTATCCATGAAATTTCTGTGTGGAGAGTTGACACAGAAATTGTTTGGGCAGTACCCAAGGACTTACTTAAGCAGAGTAACAAGTCTGTGGCTTGTGTTTCCTCCTGTATTTTCTTCAGTTATAGTTTTCCACCATGCCTATTATCCAGTTGTGTAAGCTATTCTCTTGTAATATTCATTCTAAATTCCCTGAGAAATCTGGCTTCCCCTAACATAGCTAATAAAAAAAAAAAACCTACGCACTTTATTTTAAATTAATACCTCTTTAAGTCCTGAAAAACTAGTACTCTAAAGAAGACATGTTGAGCAACCCTGAAAAACTAGTACTCTAAAGAAGACATGTTGAGCAACAACTGTCTATGTCAAGGTTCAGCAAACTATAGTCCATGGGCCTAACATGGCCCGCTACCTGTTTTTGTACAGCACATGAGCTAAGAAATATTTTTACATTGTTAAATAGTTTTTTTTTTAAGTAAAAGAATACTTGAAGACACATGAGAGTTACAATTTTAGTGTCCATAAATAAAATTTGATTGGAACACAGGCATTTTTATTCATTTATTTATTGTCTATGATTTTTTTGACTTGAACAAGTTGAGCAGTTGTGACAGAGGCTTTAGAATCTACAAAATCCAAAATTATTATAAGGACCTTTACAGAAAAAAAAAATACTGTTTAAATTCTGTTCTGCATTTTTAACAAAGTCTTTTATTTTTTCAACAAATATCATTGGGCATGTTCCATGTGCCATGCATTATTGCCAGTATTAGGGCATACAATTTTAATGGGTTCAATGCCCCCCAATAAAGGATGTACTTACTTGCATATTATCTGTGAATGTGACTTTAAAAATGGTCTTCAATGATGTAATTAAGATAACAATCTTGAAATGAGATTATCCTGGATTATCCAGGTGAATCATAAATTCAATGACAAGTGTCCTTATAAAAGACAGAAGAGAAGACACAGAGAAAAGAGGAGATCATGTGAAGATAGAGACAGAGATTGGAGTTATGTAACCATAAGTCAAGGGGTGTCTTGAGAAGCTAGAAGAGACAAAAAGGAATTCTCCTCTAGAGGCTTTGGAGAATATATAGTCCTGCCAACAGCTCGATTTCAGATTTCTGACTTCCAGAACTGTGAGAGAATAAATTAAATTTCTGCTGTATGAAGCCACAAAGTTTACCTTATTTGCAGCCCTATGGAACTAATACAACATTTGATATTGTACTTAGGGATGACAAAAAATAAACAAATAAGTGAAATTTATTACATACTAGATGATGATAAATGCAAGGCACATTTGAGAAATAACAAAGGAGAAAAGAAGTGGAGCACAGGGACAGAGAATTTCTATCTTAAAGGAGACTTCTTGAGAATGTGGCATTTGGGCATAAGCCTGAAGGTGGTAAAGAAACACATCATAAAGATAACTAGGGATTAGTATTTTAGACAAAGAAGACAGTAAATATAAATAAGCTTAAATGAGAGTATGTGCATCATCATCTAGGAACAACAAAAAGGTCAATGTGTCTTGAATAAAGTGGGAGGGGGATAGATAATGGGATATCAGTTAAGAGAGATCATGAGATGCTTGTTGTAGGCCATCATAGGAATTTCTGGATGAAATGGGATGCCATTAAAAGATTTTGAATGTAGAGTATATAAATAAGTTATTTTTTTAATGATAATCTTTCAGCTAAGTGTAGATAAGATTGCAGTTGGATAAGAATAGAAATAAAGACACTACCCATATCCTCCTAGAAAAATTATTGGCAGTGGTAAATTAGACTAGGATGCTAGTGGTGAGTAGTTGTCAAATTCTGTTTAAATGTTGAAGGTTGAGTCTTCATGATTTTTAGATAGATTAGATGTGAGATATGAGAGAAAGAGAAAAATCTAAGATTTTTGACCTGACGGGATGAATGTCCATTACCTGAGATAAGAAAAAGTTCTGAAGAAATACGACTTGGAAAAAAGGTTAGGAGTTTATTCTGGGACATGTTGAGTTTGAGACGTCTATTAGATTTCCAAGTATAGTTGTTCAAAGGAAGTTTACGTAGAAATTTGGAGTGCAGGAAAGAATTTAAGTTGCAGACATAAACTTGGGAGTCATCAGCAAATAAATGATAATTAAAGCTATGATACTGGAGAAGATTGCTAAAAGAGTGAATTTAGATAGAGAAGATTTAAGGCTATACCTCTACATTCCAATATCAGGATTTTAGGACATGAGTGAAATACAACAATGGGCATTATGAAGAGCCAGTCAGTGACAGGAGAAAAACTAAGAAATCAGTGTCCTGGAAAACAAGTAGAGAAAGTATATCAAGTACTGGAGGGATCACCTCCGTTGCTGCTGTTAGGTCAGATGATACGAGGACTAAAGACTGGATTGAATTTAGCAACATGGAAGTTTTAGTGACCTACAGAAAAGAAGAATGGTGAAGTGATAAAACTAAGATAATTTTAAAGAGAGAAAATAAAATTTATAGGCCTTGAGAATAGAAAATTCTTTCAAAGATTATTCCCATAAACGGGGAATAGAGAATAAAGTACAGACCTAGAAGGAAAAGTTGAGTTGAGAGAGGTTTTATTATATATTTGTTTTTATTTTTGTTTCTCAAGACAAGGGAAGTAAAAGATTTGAAATTATCCAGTAGTAGAAAACAATAGGGCATTAGAAAAAAAGGAGAATTGGTAGAATTATGTCCCTAAGTAGAAAAGAAAGTCTGGGTTTTCCTCATGACAAGAGAATAGACATAAAAATTGGGATTGGTAGCAAAAGACAAAGATAATAGAAGGATCATATAGATGTAGTTTGAAATTATCAATAATTAACTGAGTAGTTACATCAGAAGAATTAGCAAAGAACCAGGAGTTACACTCTTCAAGAAATTAGAGTAAAAAAGTTGAATCAGAAAATAACTCTGCAGCAAAGAAAGGAAATGGATGTTATAGGTGAATGCTTGAGATGTGAAGCGGAAGGTGTTTAGAAAGGAGGGAAGAAGATTAGCAAGGAAGAACAAGGAGAAAACAGAAATCAAACAGGTTATAATAAAAGTATATTATTATCAAACTAAAGTATTTTCAAATTATTTTATTGCAAAAAATCAATATTTTATTAAGAATTATTGTTTTAGACAATTTTACTGTCTTTTTAATTGAGCCTTTCCATTTTACAATCATTGTTGTAATTAAAATGTATTTATTTTCACTCTTCAATTAATAAACTATCAAATCCTTCCCAGAATCCTTTGGTATATCCAAATAACTCAAAGTCCAGCTAATTCCTAACTAGTTTTCTGTCCTCGTCAATAGATCACAGACTCTCCCACATCAACAAGTATCTGTCCCTTTCAAATCCTATGGAGGTCCATTTTCTTTTCTGTACTTTTTCATCTAATATTGTACTCAAGGATCATCTCAACAATAAAGTCCTCAAAATACCCTTAACTAGTTACGGGGGTTTAAACTATTGGATGAACTCTTATTTGACTGCTCTTGGTTGTGTTAGATTTATGTTATTTTTATACATATATGTCATAAAACATTACTTGAATATTTTATAAGTCTGTAAGGCTTTAAGGAATTGAAAGTCAGGACCCATGTATCTCTTGATGTCAGTGTCTGATATATTATGCAGACAGAGTACACACAGCATTCAAATCAGAGCCATAAACATTTCCTTCATCTTTCTAAGTCTATAATATTGCACTCTCTTGCTTGGTTAGCTCTTGCTTATAGTTACCAAATAGCTGCATTGGCAACCAAAAGCTAAGATATATCATTACTTTTGGGGGATTTTAGGGAAAGTTTGGTTTGTTATCTCCCTTCTTCTATTTTTTAAAATCTTTTTTATAACCCAGCCAAGGGCAATAGCTTCATATTTCAATGTTGTGGCATCAAAACTTTCTGATATGTGAGAAGACATATATTTTACCTGATAAAAATGCAGTTGCAAAGCTCTAAATAAATCAGACACTATTCTAAATGCAGCCATTAATGCACAGCAGACAGTAGTCTGGGGTAAAATATAACTTAGGCATTATTTGGCTTTTGTTTTGTCCAGATTCACATATAACTAGATACAAAAACAGAAAAAGAAGTTATTTATGACACTTTAAATTAAGCCCGTGTCTAGACAATATACAATGTAGGTGAAGCTAAAATCTCAGCGACATTACCATATGGTAATTGATCAGACAAAGCTGTTGGCATATTTAATTACCTGTCATGACAGTCATAACAATGCCCAGTCTATTTTTAAATGTTAGTCGAGGCACTTTTTTTTCTTTGCCCTATGAACTTTAGTAACTTTGAAATACTTTCTCTATGATTAATGTATTAAACTTTATTAAAATTTATTATCTTATCTAATTGTAATTTTTAATAACACATGAAAAAGTTATAGTTCCTTCTTCAAATTAAATCAATACAATGCTAATTATTTTGGCTTTTTGGTGACATTTTTATTCTTGACAAAGTATTCTCTGGTTCTGCATATAATTGACATTATAATTGATTTGAAAATTAGGCAAAATTAAGCTCAAACAAGAAGAAAATATTCTCCTTGAGAGGCAATAAGGCTCATTGGAAAGATTACCAGACTAAATGTCAAAAAGTATAAGGTTACCCCTAATTCTACCTTGAGCATACTATGTGACATTTGTCAAAGTAACACTTTTCTATATCAGCTTTCACATTAATACCAAAAAAATATACTTTGAAGCCCTTTCTACATCTCAGATTCTATATTTCCTACATGTTTAAGGTGAATATATTATAATAGAGCAATTTTTATTATTTTGATTAGGAAATCATGTTCATAGCTCAAATTTATTTTTATAACATGCTCTCCCTCCTTTCTCTGTTTCAGTCTCTTTGTCTTCCATATTCTTTCTCCCTCTCTTTTTCTTTAGAAACAATGAGATAATTAGAGACTTTACTCTGAAACTTAATTTCTCCTCCAGGTTAAGTACATGTACATGTGTGCATGGAGATTCCTTTTATTTAGTATATAAATATATATTTAATCTTTTGTGATACCTGCATAATGATCCATTATACAGATCTATCATTGCCTTTTGATGCACAATCAGATTTCAGATTGCTTCTGATTTGTTGCAATCACAAGCAAAGCTATGCCAAGCACTCTTGGGTATTTATGTCAGTACCGTACCGGTACTTTATAAAAATGGCCTTCGAAAAATTTTTGCTGAGACAAGGCATAAGCATGTTTTACATTTTAATGAATAACATGCAATCTTACCAAAAGGACAGAAATGTACACCATACATCCTCATCCTGTGTCCAGGCAAGAGCAACATTTAAAGTCTCATATGCCATTTGGGGAATGTGGGACTACTGGAAGGTTAGGTTGGAGTGGTGACGTGGTTCTTCTTTAAAAAATTATTTTTAAAAGACGTATTGCAGTATTGTAGAGCTAGAATGAAGTTGAGACTGTCTAAAACCAAAAATAACCCCAAGAGGTTGTTGCATAGTCTTAGTATGAGCAAATAAAGATTTGAATTAAGACAAGGCTGCATGATTGCAGAGAACACTCACAGAGGTAACACTAAGATAGAAGTGCACTGAAGTTGATGATTAGGTAACTTTAAAAAAAACCATTTTGAAGGTGAATTGAAATGAATTCAGTGTGTCCAGCTTTTTTTTATTCATTCCTTTAACACATATTTATTGAGCACCTACAATATGGTAGACACTATTTTAGGCTCAATGGTTACAGCATTGAACAAAGTCCTTGCCCTTATGAAGCATAATTTCTACTGAGAAAACAAATAAACGAGGTAATGAGTCATTGAAGAAAAATTAAGTAAGGGGAAAAGAGAGCAATTTGCTTGGAATTTAAATGAGGCAGTCAGGCAAAGTCTTTCTAGAGGGCAAGAGTAGAGTACAGATCTAAAGAAGGTCAAATTGAAAACAACATATATTAAAAAAACCAGGTTCTCAGCAACCAAAACAACAACAATTAAAGATAATTTTATTGGACTTCAAGTTCTAAAATCCTGAACATAAGAAAAGATCATTAGTGGGGAAATTTTTGGTGCAATACACAATGGAAAGGTTTGGAAATTTAAAAGTAACTGGCAATTTCAGATCCTGTTACTTAAAGCTTCATTTTGCTATATCTGTTAGGTTTTTGTTGCAAGAAATAATCTTTAGGCAAATTAATAAATGACCCCTTTAGAACAGACTTCACACATCTACCTACAAAAGCAAATGCCTTTTAAAAGTACAGTCAGCTCATTAAAATGATGATGACCAATTTAGTGTGCATTGAGGAGTTCTTGGTTACTTTACAGTTATTTTGTGCATCCCTGCCCTTGTGGAGACGTCCTTTTCTTCCTCCTGGGTTATTTAGTCAGAGTTGCTTCTGTTTTAAATGCATATTGCATAACTGATTTCATAATTCTATTCTGTGCCCTCTGTGGTCCTTGTTGCATAGGTAATCAGGGTTTTATTTAAAGAGCGTAATGCAACAGATAGCACATTCATTTTTACACTATGAAATCTAAGCCTCCAGAGGGTTGATTGTCCAGAAATTGTTTAGACTGTCTCAGTCTACAAAATAAGAATTCACAATACATTTAGAAAATGAATATAATTAAGCCAACAATCATGCTCATTTTAACTAAAACACCTATTTCCTTATCATCCCAGAAAATTTTATGTGAGGCATTGCAGTTTTTTCTCTTAGCAAATTGCTTGCCATTATTTTTGACCTAAGTGGAGGGTTTTCTTTGTCTGTATAATTGCTGCATTTATCTATTTCATTTTTTAAACTTTATTTGGGGAACATATTCTGCAATATTTTTATTCAAATCACTTTCTGAATAACACCTGCTAGCCACATAAACCTACAAAAAAAAGAGATAAAAGCAAAAAAGACGTATTCAATAGAAACTGAGTTAGAAATTTGATTAGAAATTGAAATTTATGACTAAATCTAAATCAATTTCTAAGTAAATATTTCTAAGCTATAGATACCTAAAAAGTAGACAATTTACCACTACAAAGACATGACATTTAACAGCATATATTAATTTATTAATGTTTATATGATCACACATATGTTTCCCTCTCTATAAAGTAACATTTTTAAATAAGAATTTTGTCCTTAACAACTATCTGTACTTCATATTTGAGCTTGCCTTTTTCTCTTTCCTATATTCATTCAGTAATATTTTATATTGGCTAAGAAATAATTATTTAGACAATTTCAAATTTTCCTTCTTGAGCATTTGCAAATACCTCTCTCTCCACTTTGAAACAGTCTCAGGTCTCAGACAATAATAATATCCATGATTTGTGGTAAAGACATTTGATTGTAAAGAAAGATATATTAATATATAAATTTTCCACCGGATAAATCCATTGTAGAAATAACATTATCTTTTACTTCATCTTGAAAATAACTGTAACAGAAAATAACTGGCTCAAAACATTTAACTTATACACATTAAGACAACATTCACATTGAAAGTCCCAAAATAATTTGACCCCAATATTTATTTCCATGAATATTCATAAGGAAGAATGTCTTTGAATATAATACTATGTCATTCTTGATACATTGAACGTATAGCTTCATCCACAATTGTTTGTCATAATATTATTTGCCTCAAGTAATAAAAGTTGTAGTTTTTTAAAAAAGCAAAAAATAATGGTAAATGCAATTTATATTTTGATATTAAAAAGTGTGAGATGCCCAAATGCCAAAGGCAGAAAACTTTAATTAAAACACTTGTACTTTGAGAGAAGAATAAATATATCCACATTTTTTTAAAAAAGAAAAATTATATCCGCATTGTATATTAAAATTATCAGAGAAATAAATATTTGCCTGCTTGTCACAAAGAAAACATTAAATATTTTAAAAATAATATTTCCATTGTGGACAGTGAAATATAAGTTTAAAATAATTATATAGCATTTGCTCATCTATAATTTTAAGACTGAAGATTGAGGCAGGTCAGAGAAAAAAATCCTAGTAATTATCTGCACATAAATAATTCTACAACTGATGAGAGAAAGTTAGATCCTATCTAGTCCAACAATTGTTTCATATTATGTAATATTTTGGGTCATGGCTATAGCTCTGAAACAGACTAAGTTTTGTACCTTAGACAAGTCACAAAATTATAATTTAAGGCTCATGCCTGGAATTCCAGCACTTTGAGAGGCTGAGGTGGGAGGGTTGCCTTCACTCGGGAATTTGAGACTGGTCTGGACCACAAAATAAGACCCAGCTCTACAAAAAAACAAAATAAATTTTATTATTTAAGAAACTTTTTAAAGTTCCACTTATGTTCAATTTCACTAAGTCTACTTGTGTTCCACCTGTCAACTAGATGCCTACGTTGTTCCATCAACAGAACAACTTTTTAAGAAAAGTGGATTTGGGATAATAACTTAGAAATACAATACTTAGTAATTAAGACTAGATAAGATTGACTAAAGATTTATATGGAACAGGCACTGTTATTTAAAATAAAAACCCATAAAAAGGTTATACACATAAGAGTTTTGGTTAAACCACCAATCACTCCTGTCAGAGTAACAATAATCCAATAAACATTAATAGGTCTATGTCTCTTTCTCTTTTCTGTCCCTCTGTCTCTCTTCTACTGAGTAAGAACTGAGACAGGCACAGAGGAACAAGTAAAGTCTATAGCCTCATATGTTGGATAATGATTATGTCACATATTAGTTTTAGTTGTGTGTGTATTCATTAGTAAGCACCTACTCTTATGGCCCTCAATTGCTTCATTCATAAGATGAAGACAATAGTACCTACCCTAACAAAATTATCTGAGAATTAAGGAATATAATAGATATAAAAAGCTACCAATTAGCTATTACTTCATAACACTAATCATATCTAATCCTTTTTTATAAAAATTACTCTGATTTTTATCCCTTATATCTTGAAAGGAAATTCATCTTCACACACACACACACACACACACACACACACACACACACACTTAAAAACCAAAACAAATATATACAATGCTTCTAACTGTAATGCAAAAAATTTAAAAATTTTCATTATAAAGTATGTGTTTTACTATATAAGTTATCAGTATGACTACCTAGAAAACATAACAAAATATTCATATACTTGCAATTAGAATCATCACAAACAGGAAACTGAAATCACAAACCACCAGAGTAATGGTATACTGGTGACTCCAGTAACATAGGAATACTGTGCTGTGATTTTCTGCTCTAAATATTATTAGCACCCTGTAATCACTGTGATAATAAAATCTCCCCGCCCCCAAATTTGCAAAATACTACCTAAGAAGTGGTAGTAGCTCTATGGAGAACCACTGACAAAACATTTTCTGAACAAAAATGGGCTTTGCAATTGTGTAGACATGAACTTAAATTTATTCTCTAACACCTTGTAACCAAGATGAGTTCTTAAGACTCTCTGAACTTCAGTTTCTTGGATCTGAAAAATGTGGAGTGGGTGCCTGATATATACCTAATAGCATACACAAAAGAATTAAATAAAACTCTGTTTGCAAATTGTTAAGCAATAGAACTGTACCAGGCACAATTATTTCTAAATATTTGTTAGGCCTCAATATAAAAGGCAAATGTTTTCTACAGATTTTTAAAACTCACTAATGCTAACTATACCCTTAACTATAAAAATTAACTAAGATTAACATCTCTGTTTTATTATTATCCTTGTTTAAATTTCTAATTATTTGCTAATTTCTTGCTCCCACTCTTATTCACTCCTATGTCTCTTCTCACCTCCCCCCCAATGTTACTCTTTCTTTTTAACTAACTGCAGAATACTGCACTCCTCTTTTTCAAACATTGTTTTCTAAATTCTCAATCATCATAGGAAAAAAAAAAACTGTTGAAACTCCATAAGGAAATTTTATAGTTTTTGAGATTCCCACCCCACATCCTCTAAAGTGAAATATTATACCTCTGACACTTAGTGGATTTGGGGAACAAAACCAGGAGGCTATTTTATTCCAGTGTTCCTCACTACAGCTAAGGGCAGAGAACAAGGTGACCTACATGAAATATCACAGATCTGCAAACTGATAGCAGTTGCTCCACAGAGTGGCAGAACAACAGCTCAGTGGTTTTCTCTCACATTATTTGCAAGAGATTCAGGATACAAAGGAATTTTATATATTATAGCTTTTTAAATGTTAAACAGTACTGAAATTTTCTGTATGGGCAAAAGAAACCAAATTGACAATATTTGGGGTAATACAACTCACAATACACAACAGACATGAAAAATTTGCTTTTATATTACTAAACAAAATAAATAACACCTGCATAAGTATAAGAAATAGTAATATTTGACACAGATAAAAAAATTAACTGGTTGGAGACCTGACTATCCTATTTTCAATAATAGATAGAACCAGGCCAAAAGTCAATGAGGAAATTAAAGACTTGAATAATATTATAAACCAACAAAATCTAACACATTTATAGAAAACTCCACCCAACAACATATTATTTTCAAGTATACATAGAACATTTTTCAGGATAAATCATATGCTATTCCTTAAAAGAGGCCTCAGTGAAATGCAAAATAATTGAAATGATAAAAAATTTGTTATCCAACTACAATGGAATATAATTAGAAAATAATACAAGAAAGAAACTTAGAAAATTTAAATATATGTGAAAATTAAGCGATATATTTCTAAGTAACCAGATAAAGAGTAAGTCATAAGAAAAATTAGAAAACATCTTGAGATGATATAAATGGAAACACAAGATATCAAAATTTATGGGATACAGATAAAAGTGTGCTTAGAAATAAAATTATCTGAAAATGCTAATACTAAAAAAGAATAAATATCTCAAATTCATGTTAACCTATAACATTAAGATAAAAATAAGCATAGAAAGCCAAAAACAAAGCAAACAGAAGGCGAAAAATAATTTATTTCTGCATAAATAAATGAATTACAACTCTTTAACAGCAATCAAAAAAATTAACAATTCCAAAGTGTATTTTAAAAAAATTAAAATGGATTTAGTAGATACCTACAGATTATTCCACCCAACAACCACAGAATATACATTCTACTCATCACCACATGGAACATACTCCAAGATTGATCACATCCTTGTCCATAAATCAAACATAAACAAACTCCATAAGGTTGAAATCTTGCCATGCACTTTCTCAGTGGAATAAAAATAAATATCAAAACCAACAATATTTCCCCAAAGTCCACAAAGACATGGACACTAAACAGCATGATGCTGAACAACGATTGGGTAAACACTGAACTCAAAGAAGAAATTAAAAGATTCCAGAAAACAAATGAAAATGAAGAATCATCTTACCAAAACCTCTGGGACACCATGAAATCAGTTCTAAGAAGGAATTTATATTTCTATAAGCACACATCAAGAAAATGGAAAGATCAGAAGATGAGAGCCTAACAAATCACCTAAGGGAGCTGGAAAGAGAAGATCACCAAAACCCCAACTTTAGCAGAAGAATCCAAATCACAAAAATAAGAGCCCAAATACGGGATATAGAAGACAAAAATATCATAGAAAACATCAACAAAACAAAAAGCTGGTCTTTGAAAGAATTAACAAGATTGATGGACCCCTAGCCAGAATGATCAAAAAAATAAACACAATCATAAATACAAAAGATCAAATCACAACTGACCCCGAAGAAATAAAAAAGATTATCAGAGATTACTGTGTACACCTATATAGAAACAAACTTGATAGCCTAGATGAAATGGAGGACTTTCTGACATCACAAGACATCCAAGGTTAAAACAAGAAGACATTGACACACTAAATAGACCAATAACAACCCAGGAAATTGACTCTGTCATATGAAAACTACCTACCAAAGAAAGCCCTGGACCAGATGGTTTCCAGCAGAATTCTACAAAATGTACAAGGAGGAGCTGATACCATCCTATTGAAAGTATTGCAGGCAATTGAGAACGATGGCATTCTCCCCAAATCATTTTATGAAGCTAATATTACACTGATACCCAAACTGGGTAAAGAGCCATAAAGAAATAGAACTACAGGCCAATATCTCTATGAACACAGATGCAAAAATCCTCAACAAGATTCTAGCAAATCGGATCCAAAAACACATCTAAAAAATCATCTACCACGACCAAGTAGGTTTCATCCTCAGGATGCATGGCTGGTTCAACATTCGCAAGACCATAAATGTAATTAAATACATCCACAGGTATAAAAACAAGAACCACATGATTATCTCATTAGATGCAGAAAAAGCTTTTGATAAAATCCAGCATCCCTTCTTTATAAAAACCCTCAAACACCTAGATACAGAAGGAACATACCTCAAAATAGTAAGAGCCATCTATAACAAACCCACAGCAAACATATTGCTAAATGGACAGAAACCATTTCCCCTGAAAATTGGAACAAAGCAAGACTGCCCACTCTCATCCCTCTTGTTCAGTATTGTGTTGGAAGTCCTAGCTCAGGCAATTAGACAAGAGAAGGAAATCAGGGATAGCCAAATAGAAAAAGAGGAAGTCAAGTTATCCCTCTTTGCTGATGATGTGATTCTATAACTTGAAAATCCAAGAGAATCTGCCAAAAACCTGCTTGCACTGATAAAGGACTTTGGAAATGTCTCAGGGTACAAAAAAAAATATGCCAAAGACAGTTGTATGCCTTTACACCAACAACAAGCAGGCAGAGATCCAAATAAAAAGCACAATCCCATTCACAATAGCCACCAAAAAAAGTGATCTCATAACCAGAAAAGTGAAAGACCTTTACAATGAAAACTACAAAACACTGCTTAAAGAAGACCAAGAAGACACAAACAAATGGAAAAATATTCCATGCTCATGGATAGGAAGAGTCAACATCGTTATGATGTCCATCCTTCCAAAGGCAATCTACAGATTCAACACAATATCCATTAAGCTACCAACATCTTCTCAGAACTGGAAATGATAATACAGAAATTCATATGTAAATATAAACAACCATGAATAGTTAAAACAATCCTTAGCAAAAGAAAAAAAGCAGGAGGTATCATATTTCTAGACCTCAAACTTTACTATACGGCTACAGTAATCAAAACAGCTTGGTAATAGTACAAGAACAGGCACATAGACCAATGGAACAGGTTAGAGATTCTGGAAGCAAAGTCTCAATTCCTCAACCAACTCATCTTTGAGAAAGCCTCTAATGACAACCACTGGGGAGAGGAGACCCTATTCAGTAAATGGTGCTGGGAAAACTGGCTGACCACAAGCAGAAGATTGAAACAGGACCCCTACCTATCACCATACACAAAAATTAACTCTAAATGGATCAAGACCTAAACATAAAACCTCAAACTATAAGAATCTTAGAACATACAGGAGACACCCTTATGGAAACTGGAACTGGGAACCAATTCCTATTCAGAACCCTAAAGGCCAATATCTTAAGAAATAAAATAGACAAATGGGACCTCATCAAATTAACGAGCTTCTGCAAAGCAGAAGAAACCATCAAGAGAGCAGGAAGACAGTCCACAGAATGGGAAAAAATATTTGCCAACTGCATATCTGACAAAGGTCTAACATCTAGGATCTACAAGGAACTCAAGCATGCCGAAAGGAAAAAAGCAAACAGTCCCTTTAAAAAGTGGACAAAAGACATGAATAGACACTTCTCAAAAGAAGATATATGGGCAGCCAACAGACACACAAAAAAGTGCTCAGCCTCATTCATCATCAGAGAAATGCAAATCAAAACAACATTGAAAGACCACCTAACCCCAGTAAGAATGGCCACCATTAATAAAACAGACAACAACAGATGCTGGCGAGGATGTGGAGAAAAAGGAACGCTTCTATGTTGCTGGTGGGAATGCAAAGTAGTACAAGCTCTTTGGAAGACAGTGTGGCTATTCCTGAAAGAACTAGAAATTGACCTTCCATATGACCCAGTAATTCCCCTATTGGGAATATACCTGGAGGAACTCAAATCATTCTACAAAAAAGATACCTGCACACATATGTTTGTTACAGCTTTATTTACAATAGCAAAAACATGGAACCAATCATGTTGCCCATCAAAACTGGACTGGTTACAAAAATGTGGTACATATACACAATGGAATATTATGCAGCCATAAAGAAAGACAAATATATGGACTTTGTAGTGATTGGATACATTTGGAATCAATCATACTCAGTGATTTATCACAGAAACAAAGAACAGTGTTCCATATGTTCTCACTCATAAATGGACCTTGAACAATTATAATGCTATAAGAAAGTGATTGGCAGTAGTGGGAAACTGTCAGGGCAGGGGTGGTGGGATTGGTAGTTGAGGGAAACTGCTAGAGGAGGGAGAGGCATACCTCATCAACAAGGGTACCTGAATGATCAATGTTTATATACCTAACCCTGAAATGTATCTCACGTCTTTATAATAAAATTTTTTTAAAAACAGTGAAAAAAGTTAAAATAAAAATAACAAACTATTATCTAAACTAATCAAGTTTTTAAAAAGAAATTATTAAAATAGGAATGAAAGAAGAAAAATTGCTACCATACAGACATAGAAGGTATTATAAATGATTGCTATTATCAACTTATGTTATTAGGTTAGATAACTTAGATGAAATAGACAAATTTATATAAAGACACAAACTACTGAAGCTGATTCCAAAAGAAATAGAAAAAACTGAGATGATCTGTAAAAAGAGACTGAATTTGCAATTTTAAAACTTCCCACAAAGAAAAATCCAAGCCCAGGTGACTTCACTCTTGAATTCTATCAAACATTTAAAGAAGAAGTAACACCATTCTTTCACAAACTCTTCCAAAATAAAAGGGAAATATACCCTAATTATTCTACGATACTAGTATTATCCTGACACAAAAACTAATTAAAGATCACCCTCTCTCTCTCTCTCTCTCTCTCTCTCTCTCACACACACACACACACACACACACAAACTATAGGCCAATACCCATTATAAATATATATGTTAAAATTCATACAAAATATGATTAAATCAAATCATCATGATATAAAAGGCACTATACACCATGACCATGGAGGACTTATTCTAAGAATGCAAGCTTAGTTTGACATATGGAAATCAGTTAATGTAATAAGTCATTAATAGAGTACAGGAGGAATAACACATAATCTTCTCAATAGATACACAAAAAGCAATTGACAAAATCTATGATTTAAGTAAAACCAGTAAACCAGAAATGGAATATAATTTCCTTAACTTGATAAGGTCATCTATGAAAACCCCAAAGATACTATTGAACTTAATGGAAAGAGAACTAATGCTTTCTATCTAAGAACAGAAACAAGACAAGGGTGCCCATTCTTGCCTCTTCTACTCAACTTTGTTTAGAAGGTGTTAGCTGGGGCGGGGCAGGGAGGGGAAGGGAGGTGGGATTAACGGTAGTCGACATCTGTCAGGAGATGGGGCGGCACACCTCATCAACAAGGGTACCTGCACAATGCATATTTGTATACCTAACCCTTAACTCTACCCCACAATTTTAAAATTTAAAAAATGTTTAAAAAACACAAAAAGTGTTAGCTAGAGAAAATATAAGGCATTGTGATTGGAAAATAGTAAGGCCATCTCTTTGATTATGTTACTATCTTGTATATAAGAATTTACATCCTTCCAAAAAAACTGTTATAACTGAAAAACCAGCAATATTGGAGATTACAAGATCAGTGTACAATATTGGATATGAAAATCCACTGTGCTTCTCTATATTAGCAATTTCTAAATATGGAAATGAAATTAAAGCATTAATTCTATTTATAATAACATAAAAGTAGTTAGGATTAAATTTAACAAAGTTAATGTGAGACTTATACACTGAAAGCAACACAACATCCTTCAGAAAAATTAAAAGATCTAAATAAATAAAAAGACATCTCAAATATCTTGTGTTCATGGATTGCAAAACTTAATATTGCAAGATGGCAATAGTCCCCAAACTGACTTATAGGTTCAGAAGAATTCCCGTCAAAATTACAGCAAAACCAAAACAATCTTGAAAAGGAAGAACCAATCTGAAGGATTCTAACTTTCAACAAAGCCTCCACCATCAACCACTGGAGAGAGGAGAACCTATTCAGTAAATGGTGCTGGGAAAACTGGCTGACCACATGCAGAAGACTAAAAAAGACCCCTACCTATCACCATACACAAAGATCAACTCCTAAATGTAAAACCTCAAACTATAAGAACCTTAGAAAATGCAGGAGACACCCTTATGGAAATTGGAACTGGCAACCAATTCCTGATCAAAATCCTAAGTGCCCATGCCACAAGAGATAAGATAGACATGTGAGACCTCATCAAACTGACAAGCTCTGCAAAGCCAAATAAACCATCAAGAGAGCAGGGAGATAGCTCACAGACTGAGAAAAAATATTTGCCAACTGTATGTCTGACAAAGGCCTAGCATCTAAGATCTACAAGGAAACCAAACATGACGAAAAGAAAAAAACAAACAGCCCCAGTATGAAGTGGGCAAAAAATTTGAATAGAAATGTCTCAAAAGAAGACATACAAGCAGCCAATAGATACATGAAAAAATGCTCAGCCTCACTAGTCACCAAAGAAATGCAAATTAAAAGGACACTGAGATACCACCTAACTCCAGTCAGGATGGCCATCATCAATAACTCAAAAATCAACAGATGCTGGAGAGGATGTGGGGAAAAGGAACCACTTCTATGCTGTTAGTGGGAGTGTGAACTAGTACAATCTCTGTGGAAAATGGTTTTGGGATTCCTAAAAGATCTAAAAGTCGACCTTCCATATGACACCACAGTCTCCCTAACTGCGAATATACCCAGAGGAACTCAAATCACTCTATGAAATACATACCTGCACATGCATGTTTATTGCAGCATTATTTACAAAAGCAAAAACATGGAACCAACCATGCTGCCCATCAAAAGAGGACTGGACAAAAAAGATGTGGTACACACACAAGATGGAATATCACACAGCTATAAAGGACAAAATTATGAACTTTGCAGCACCTTGATCAGGATTTAGAGGCTTAATACTGAGTGATCTATCACAAGAACAAAGTACTGATTGCCACATGTTCTCACTCCTAAGTGGACCTTGAACAATTATCATAATACTATAAGAAAGGAATTGGCAGTAGTGGGAAACTGCCAGGGAAAAGGAGTGGCACACCTCATCAACAAGGGTACCTACATAATGAACACTTGTATTTCTGACCCTGAATTGTACCCCACATCTTCAAAATAAAAAAATTAAAACAAAAGAAGACACTGAAGAATAACCAAGACACATAATTAAGCATGAAGCAGTGTTTAAAAATAAAAGATCAACCTCTGTGGTTAGGTTTCCATAGTGGAACTCAGGAAGTGGAGATCATGAGCGCCAGGAAGACTGGCAGGGTGACACAGCAGAACAGAGCCCATGCAGGCCCAGCTGGAAGCCATATTGTAGGGTGCTCAAATTCCACCAAGACACTAAATTATCAACAGAAATGAAATTAAGGGTGTACACTCTTTTAAAAAAATTATCTAAAGGAAGTTAATGCCTTCCCATCTATACCAAAGAGTGGTAAGATCCCCAAGAACACACTTGACTAATGGCTCCATGCTGAAAATGCATTGTAAGGAGGGTGTCCCCAAATAGGGTAATGGTTGGGGACTGCTTGAGTTGGGATGTCCAAGTTTGGGACCACAACTGAACTGTCCTGAAAAGTGGAGAGGTTGAAGACTTTCCTTAGAGAACCTCTTTCTCCATCCTTACCACAGAACACTGTTCCCCCTGGTCTTTCAAGAATGGTGAACAAATATTAAATAATACCGATTTGAAAAAAGAAAACTTACCATAAGACAATAGTAATATTGACATAGACATATAGAGCAATGTAATAGAATTAAGAAACTGGTGAAAAACTGTTACAAATATAGTAAATTGATTTTACCATATGGATGCCAAGATATTAATGGGTAAATTACAATCTTTTCAACAAATGGTACAGGACAACTGAATATTCATTTTGGACTCTTACCACTTTCTATACCCAAAACTTAACTTAAAATGACCATCTACTTACATGTAAGGGCTAATACTATTAAAAAGTTAGGAAAATCAAGCCGGGCTCGGTGGCTCAGTCTGTAATCCCGCGCCTTTGGGAGGCTGAGGTGAGTGGATTGCCTGAGCCCGCGGGTTCGAGACCCGCCTGGGCAGCGAGACCTCATCTCTACAATAAATCAAAAAATCAGCCGGGCGTGGTAGCGCATGCCTGTAATTCCAGCTACTTGGAAGGCTGAGGCGGAAGGATCGCCGGAGCCTAGCAGGCGAGGTTGTGGTGGCCGGGAGCGGCCACTGCACTCCAGTCTGGGCGACAGAGTGAGACTCCAACTCAAAAAAAAAAAAAAAAAAAGTTAGGAAAATCATAGGAATAAATTTTATGACCTGGGATTAGGCAATGGTTTCTAAATGTGACACCAAAAGCACAAATGAAAAAAGAAAAAAGAAAGTAAATCAGACTTTATCAAATTTAAAATTTGTACATCAAAGAATACCATCAAGAAATGAAAAATCACAAAATAGAAAATATTTGAAAATCATATATGGAATAAAAATTTAGTATGCAGAATATATAAAGAACTCTTACAACTCAACAACAAAAAGACAAACAATCCAGTTAAGAAATGGGCAAAGAGATTCTGGATCAATTTTGCCACCATGAGGCAGCTAGAGTGAATTTCTTCTATGGAGTAAACCAAGATAGAGTTTCCTCAGCACCCAGAAAGGAACAGATCCAGCAGCATGCCCCCAAGAGCCTCCAAAGGAGTGATAATAACCACTTAAAGAAGAAGAAAAAAATTCCCCAACCTGCGCTGAAACTGGCCAGACTCTCTTCTGCACCACCACAGTCCACCACAGTCTTTAGACACAGTAGGTAAGGTGAGTGACATGAATTTGGGAGTTCTGTGATACTGCTGCAAACTTGCAAGGCTCCATGGGCCTACTGGGACCCCAGCCTTCCCCAGAACCATGTTCTGCCATAACATGGTGTAGGAAAAAAGCCTTGAACAGTGCTAGTCACCATTTCCCAGGAACTCAACCCTTGCAGGATAGAGAGGCTATTTTCCAGCCAGCTTGGGAGGGAACAGTCCCCAAGGGGAAACTCCACAAATACAGACAGTTCCTGGCTGGACAGATTTCCTGAGAACATCTGAAGCCCTGAGGCATGCTGCACTTAGACATTGAGATCAGATTGCCTGAGGTTAAGATAGGAGCCAGGAGCATCATGTTTCAATAGCAACCTCTCAGTGCCCTTATGAACTTTTCTGAGCCTGCTCACAACAGCATTACCTCAGTGGCCTGGGTTCCCTGCCCATTGCAATAGCTAAAAGTGCACCCTTGTGGGGTACTTCAGCTCCTTCCCCATGTATTACCCGAGATGACTCAAAACAGACAGAAAACTTGGGAAATTCCCAAAGTCTCACACTCAGTCTAGGCTGGCTGGGTATTTCCTTGGAGCAACACTCACCAAGAAGAACCCTACAACCACCATTATAGCTGACTCTCTCCCACAAGTTCTGCCTGCTGGCCAGAAGTGCTGTACAGTCAACAACATTAGATACAATGCCTCAGATACAACACTTTTCAAGCCACTCCAGCCACTCTGGACACCCTGAACCTGTCTACAGGGCTGCCACATCTGGCAACTGAAAAACTTACCACAGCAAGGTTATATGTAACCAAAGGAACCCTACAGTACCTACATTAGCCCCCTGCCAAACTCAAATAAGAATAAATTTTCTATCCAAATGAGAAGGAGTCAGAAAAATAATTCTAACAATATGAAAAAACAGAGTAATCCAAAACCCCCCAAAGACCACACCAACTCTTTAGTAATAACAGAATTCAAAAAGTTGATGATAAAATTGGTCAATGAAATTTAGGAGAAAGTTGAAAACCAACATACAGAAAAGAAAAGGAAAAAACAATTTCAGGACATGGATGAAAAATTCTCTAAAGAGATAGATACAAAAAAAAAATCTGGAAATCAAAGAAGCATGTAGGGAAGTACAAAATGCAGTGGAAAGTTCTACTAGTAGATTAGAACAAGCAAAAGAAAGGATCTCTCAGAACTTAAAGGAAAGGCTTTTAAATTAACCCAATCAGAAAACAATAAAAAAAAAGAATCAAGAAAATAAAACAAAGTCCAAGAAATGTGAAATTATGTAAAATGTCTAAACCTAAGGATCATAAGTGTTCCTGAGGAAAAAGAGAAAGCAGCAGGTTTGAGAAATCTATTTGAGGGAATAATGGAGGAAAACTTCCCTGGCCTTGCCAGAGACAAGAAGATACAAGAAGACAAGAAAATACAGGAAGAAAATACAAGAAGACATCCAGATACAAGAAGCCCAAAGACTCCCAGAATATTTATTTCTAAAAGTCATCTCCATGTAATCATCTGACTATGCAAAGTTAATAATGTGAAGGAAAGAATTTTAAGAGAAGTGAGGAAAAAAATCATCAAATAACTTGTAAAGATAAACCTATCATACTAACAGTAGACTTCTCAGAAGGGAGTGGGGTCTTATCTTCAATCTCCTCAAACAGAATAACTGTCAGTCAAGGATTTTGTGTACTGCAAAACTAAGTTTTATAAATGAAGGAGATATGAGGTCTTTCACGGACAAGCATACACTGAGAGGATTTGTCACCACTAGACTGGCTCCACAATAAATTTTCAAAGAAGTTTTAAATACTGAAACAGCAGGACAAAATACAGCAGTAGAAAAATGCTGGAATCATAAAGTTAACAGACATTATGGATCAACAACACAATAAAGAAAATAAATAAACATAACATTCACCAGGTGTGATCAATAGAATAGTACCTTACATATAATTATTAGCCCTGAACATAAATTGTCTCATTGCTCCACTAAAAAGATATAGACTGGCAGAAAAGATTTTTTAAATTCTGCTGTTTTCAAGAGACCCACTTAACTCACAAAGACTCTTATAGACTCAATATAAATGAGTGGAGAAAAATTATCCATGCAAATGGAAATCAAAAATGAGCAGAAGTAGCCATTCTCATATCAGTAAAACAGACTTTAAATTAAAAACAGTAAAAAAAAGACAAAGATGACTATCATGTAATGATAAAGGGTTCTATCCAATGAGAAGACATAGCAGTTTTATATATATATATATATATATATATATCATCAGAACCCCCAGCTTTATAAAACAAATTCTCTAGACCTAAAAAGAAGAGATAAACAGCAAAACAACAATAGTGAGAGATGTCAAAACTCCACTTACAGCAATAGACAGATCTTCAAGGCAGAAAGACAACAAAGAAACATTAGAGTTAATGTTCCAACTGGAAATGAAACTAACAAATAACTACGAAATGTCCCACCCTAAAACTACAGAATACACATTTTTCTCATCAGCACATGGAACATTCTTCAAGATATCACATAGATTGTGATAAGGTCACAAATCAAGCCTTAATAAATTTTTAAAAATTGAAATCATTTCAAGCACCATCTCAGACCACAGTGAATTAAAACTAGAAATTATCTCTAAGAAAAACTATCAAAATCAAACAGAGATGGAAGTTAAATAATTTGCTACTTAATAATCCTTGGGTCAACAATGAAATCAGGATGAAAACCAAAAAATTCCTTGAAATGAATGACAAAAATGAGACAAGTTATCAAAACTTCTGGGCTATGCTAATAGGAAAATTAATAGCACTTAAGACCTACATTAATAAGACGGAAAGATCACATATTGATAACCTAACAGTATACCTGGATGAACTAGAAAAATATAAGCAAACCAAATTCAAAGCTAGTAGAAGAAAAAAAATAGATAACAAAGATCAGAGAAGAATTAAGTGAAATTTTTTAAAAAAACGATCAATTAAACAACAAATTGGTTATTTGAAAAGATAAACAAAATTGGTAGACCACTAGCTAGATTAATTTAAAAATTAAGAGAGAAGACTCAAATTAAGTCAATCAGAAATGAAAAAGAAAAAGACATTACAATTGATATGACAGAAATTCAAAAGATCATCCAAGAATTTATGTGCACCTCTATGCAAACAAACTCGACAATCTAGAGGCAATGGATAAATTCTTGGAAATATATAATCCTCAACCTTGAATTCAGACAAAATAGGAACACTGAACAGACCAACAATGAGTAAGGAAATTAAAAGAGAATTAGAAGTCCCCCCACACCAAAAATATAGTAATCCAGGAAATGATGGACTCACCAATGAATTCTACCAAAGCCTCAAAGAAGAACTGTTACCAATTTTACTGAAGCTATTCCACAAGATTGAAGTGGAGGCAATCTTGCTTAACTCATTCTACAAGGCCAGGAAAAGACACACACAAAAGAAAATTACAGACCAATATTCCTTATGAACATAGACACAAAACTTGTCAACCAAATATTAGCAAACTGAATTCAACCACACATTAAAAAATAATAGTACATCACAACCAAGTGGGTTTTATCCCAGGGATGCAAAGGTGGTTCAACATATACAAGTCAATAATTGTGATCCACTACATGAACATAATTACAAACAAAAAAGCATATGATCATTTCAATAGACACTAAAAAACATCTGATAAAATCCAGCATTACTTCATGTTAAAAACCCTCAACAAAATAGGCATAGTGGAAACATTACTCAAAATAATAAAAGATATATATGACAAACGGACAGTCAGTGTCATTCTGAATGGAGAAAAGTTGAACACATTTCCCCTCAGAACTAGAACAAGGCAAGGATGCCTACTCTCACCATTACGATGTAATACAGTACTGGAAGTTCTAGCCAGAGCAATCAGGCAAGCAAAAGAAACAGAGTGTATCCAAACAGGAAAAGAAGAAATCAAATTATCTCTGTGTGCCAATGATATAGCGTTCTCCAAATGACTCCTGGACTTCATAAATGAAATCAGTCAAGTTTCAGGATACAAAATTAACACACAAAATCAGTAGCACTGCTATATGCCAATAGTGACCAAGCTGAAAATCAAACCAAGAACTCAATTCCATTAACAATAGCAGCACAGAAGCTAAAATACCTAGGAATATATTTAACCAAGGAGGTGAAAAATCTCTACAAGGATGATTACAAAACTCTGATGAAAGAAATTACAGTGGCCACAAACCAATGGAGAAGCATCCCATGTTCATGGATTAGAAGAATCACCACCATTAAAATGATCATATTACCCAAAGTAACCTACAGATTCAATTCAATCCCCATCAAACTAACAATGACATTTTTTACAGAATTAGAAAAAAAATTATAAAATTCATATGGTACCAAAAATAGTCAGAATATCCAAAGCAATTCTAAGCAAAAAGAACAAAGTTGACTTCAAAGTATACTACCAAAACAGCATGGCATTGGTATAAGAGCAGCATATGGACCAATTGTACATAATAGAGAATTAAGAAATAAATCCAAATACCTACTGATCTTTGACAAGGTAGATAAAAACATACACTAGGAAAGGACACCCTATTCAACAAATGGTTACTGGGAAAATTGAATAACTACATGCAAAAAAATGAAACTTGAACCCTGTCTCTCCCCATATACATAAATTAACTCAAAATAAATTAAAGACTTAAATTTCAGACCTGAAACCAAAACACTTATGAACATTAACCTTAGCAAAGAATTTATGGCTAAAACCCTGAAAGCAAAAGCAACTAAAACAAAAATAATTAAGTGGGACTTCATTAAACTAAAAAGCTTCTGCACAGCAAAAGAAATAATCAGTAAAGCAAATAAACAACCTAAAGAATGGGAGAAGATATTCGCAAACTATACATCTGACAAAGGACTAATAACCAGAATCTATAAAGAACTCAAACAAATCAGCAAGAAAAAGGCAAACAACTTCATTAAAAAGTGGGCAAACGAAATGAATAGGCATCTCTCAAAGGAAGGTACACAAATGACCAACGAACATACGAAAAAATGCTCAGCATCATTCATCATCAGGGAAATACAAATTAAAACCACACTGAGATACCCCCTATACCAGTCAGAATGACCATTAATAAAAATAAAAAAAACAATAGATGCTGGAATAGATGCAGAGAAAGGAACCACTTTTACATTGTTGATGAGAGTGTAAATTAGTACAACCTATATGGAAAGTGGTATGGAGATTACTAAAATAACTAAAAGTAGATCTACCATTTGATCCAGCAATCTCACTACTAGGTATTTATCCTAAGGAACAGAGGTCATTATATAACAAAGACACCTGTACCCACATGTTCATTGCGGCACACACACACACACACACACACACACACACACACACACACACACCATGGAATATTATGCAGCCATTAAAAAGGAACACATTTAAGTCCTTTACAGCAACATGGATGGAGCTGGAGATCATCATCCTAAGTTAACAGAAAACCAAACATTGCATGTTCTCATTCATATGTAGGAGCTAAATAGTCTCAAAGATGGAAATAATAGCCACTGGGAGCAAATAAGGTAGGAGGAAGGAGGGAGTTTAGACTTCAGAAACTACCTATGGGACACAATGTTCATTCTCTGGGGATTGGGCCACCTAAGATACAATCCCCACCACTACACGATATGCCCCTGTAATTAATACATATGTACCCTCCAAATCAAAATTTTAAAAATATAATAAGTTTTTAAAAAAGAAATAGGCAAAAGATGTGAATAGATATTTTCCAAAGAAGATATAAAAACGGCCCATAAGCACATGGAAAGATTGTCCTTATCATTAGCCATCAAGGAAATGCACAGCAAATAATAGTGAGATACCACTTCACACCCTTTAGAATGGCTAATAATAAAAAAGTAGACAATAGCAAATGTTGGTGAACATGTGGACAAATTTGATCTCGTGTACATTGCTGTAGGAATGCAATATGGTACAGCTGCCTTCGAAAAAATCTGGCATTTCCTTCAAGAGTTAAAATCAAGTTACAATATGACCAGTAATTTCACTCTGAAGTATAATACTGAGATGATTGAAAAAGTGTCCACATAAAAATTGTACAAATGTTTATGGCAGCATTGTTTATAGTAATTGAAATGGGAAAGCAACTCAAACATCTACCACTAATGAATAAGAAAGCAAAATAGAGTATCATCACAATGTAATATTATTTGACCATAAATTGCAATGAAGTACTGATACCAGTAATAATATAGATGAATCTAGAATATATCATGCTAAGTCAAAAAACTCAAGTCACAAAAAGCCTTATACTATCTTATTTCATCATCTCAGTTTTCCAGAATAGGCAAATCCATAAACACACAAAGTAGCTTAGTGATTGCCAGGGACTAAGGGAAAGAAGGCATAGGTAATGATACCCAAAAGATATGGGGTTTCTTTTGGAGGTGATGGAAATGTTCTAATATTAGATCATAGCAACTGCTGCATAAGTCTGAGGATAGACTATAAACCACAGCGTTGTACATTTTAAAGGAGTGATACTTATGGAATATAAATTAGATATTATTATGGTATATATTATAGACTTCTCATGCAGGACATTGTGTCCAGTACTGAAAGTACAGGTTGACACCCTTCTTCCCCGTTCATTCCTTGGCCTGTCAACAGACAATTCTACTATAACCAAGCTGTGATATTAAATAAAACTTATGATTTCTTTGTCTCCTTTTCACTGCCAGGACTTAGATCCAAGTCATTTTCAACATGGCCCTGGATTGTTGTAAAAGTCTCCTAACCACTATCTCTAACTCCTTTCTTAAGTCTGCAAGTCATCTTTCACACACAAGATCAATCTTCACTAACGTGGATTTTATACAATCACTACTATCTTTATAATAATTTGTTAATAAATAACGTTTACAGTCTAGCTCCTTTCTTCCCCTGCAAGCCACTCTTCACACACAAGACCAATCTTCACTAACATGGTTTTCATACAATCACTACTATCTTTGTAACAATTTGTTAACAAATAAAGTTTAAAGTCTAAAATTTTGGTCAATCGTCTTTCCATTTTTACATATTGTTTTTTTCCCTACTCTTATTATCCTGTCTCCTATATCGCTCCTAAATATCATAAAATTTTCTATTTTTACTCTTGTAAATGACTTTTAGCTAACATAGCTATCATTTTTACTCTTGTAAATGACTTTTAGCTAACATAGTTATCATGCTGGAAATCTACCCCCCTTTCTCTACACTTTCCTTCATTCTTTGGGGTCTAATCCAAGTTTCATTGTTTTGTGAGTCTTTCTTTGATCATCTCAGACCACAGTCACCTGCTCCCTTGTCAAAATAAGCATCATTCATGGTTTATTTGAACAATCTTCTGTATATCTTGCATATCTATTTCTGTCTTTTAGGAACATTGAAAGGCACACTCTATGGAATGTATTACTCATGGCGTTTGATCATCACAGAAGCTTATAATATTCAGTACTTAATTAGAAAAGAAATACATAGAGATAATTTGTAGCTAAAAAACATTTTTAGGTACACTGGTACTTTTTGAAGTAATAAAAATTTTTGTTCAAATAATATAATTCCAATATATATTATTTGCATATGATAGAATTTTGTCTGGCTTTATAGGTTGTTTTAAACAATGACAATTAACTTTATAACATAAAAGGACACATAGTCTGATATGTAGAGAGAATATTTTTAAATGAAGTTAATTATCAATACCAAATATTCAGTATATAATAAATCAAAATTTAGAAACTTTTGTTGCCATCAAGCCCTGAATCCTGGACATACTCTCTTTTATTACTGATTCAACATGGTAGGACTGTATTAAAAAGAATTTAAAAGAAAATCCTAAATGAAGTGCTTCACACTGTGTAGGGAACAAAGAAAATGCCAAATCAACTTTAGCTATCATCATTGTGCAGTTGTAGAGTTATTAATGTTTGTTAAAGATAGGCTATTACAACAAGCCACATTAGACACATGAACAACAGAAAATGGTAATTTAAACTTGTCTTTGGCGGATTCCATTGGTCATGTCTGGAAGTACCTCATTTAAGGGTCATGCATTTTATTAAAATAAATAATGCCAGAGAAATAGGTGTCCCTGGGTGTGGGAATGTGGAAACTTCTCGTGCTGAACATCGTGTCCAGTACTGAAAGTACAGGTTGACACACTGCTTTCACATTCACTCCTTGGCCTTTCGACAGACAATTCTACTAACCAAATAAAGAGAAGGGTAGTAACTCCTAATGATTACAAATACAAAAGTGGGGAATGATAAGGAGCATACAACTTGAGCAAGAAGGGGCAGAAACGTTTAAAAGAGGTTCTTAGTGCCCCCTGGTGTTAAATCTCCTGCAGTTTTTGTTTTTTGTTTTAAATAGGAATTTCAAAGTTGGACGCAGCTAAACTTTGTCCAAAATTACCCTTCATGCTAACCTGCCTCAAAATGCACACATACACATAATTCTTCTAATGAAGAAAATTCTTTACAAACTAAAGATGTACAACTTGGTTATTTCACTAAAGAGAGGATAAATTACAAATGAAAGTAAACATCTAGGAGAGGGAATCAAATTCTGTATTTAAATGTGTTCATAAATCAAAGGTGAAAAAATCATAATATGTACATTTGAATATAGTATTTAAGTTTAAGTAACTCTAACTGAAATAATGTAATGATTGAATTGATTAAAATCCTTACCTAGGCTATTTTTAATGGAAATGCTGACATCCTTAATGCAGAGATCTGAACACCTCTATTCGGATAGTGTATATAGCCTGCAGTCAAGTCTTACTAAAATGTGCTGAGTTAACCTCTCAGATTTGAGGGGTTTTTTTTATTTCACAAGGGCAGAACATTAATTTCATAACCTTCAAATGTTCTAAATGATTATGGTTACCCACTGAATTAAATAACTAATTCTACTTTTTGGCGATCAAACCTATAGAAGGAGGCCCAAAGTTAAATAATTTGAAAATTTTTTTTAAAACTTGTTATTTTTCTGCTTAAAATTCATCTTTGAAAACCTATTGTAAAAATGGTAGTTGAAAGTCTAAACTAATTTAGAACATTTAGAACTAGCATAAATAAAACTGAAATAGGTCATCATAAAGACATAATTAATTGGCTTGCTTTTAGCCTGACTAATGTTTCTGTCAATGTTATTATATTAGAAAATATTTTTATTCTTGAAAAGAAAACCATATATGATATAAAACTAGTCTTAAAAATTTTAAGTTTGAACAAGATGTTTTATCTCTATTTTGAAAGTCCCTCCAGAATTCAAGGGAAAAAATACAACACTTGTGCTGCTTTTTGCAGTCTAGTATTCTCCCGATAAGGGTCATCTTCAATTTCTTCATCTTAAATTTTGTCTTTAAAATGTGGAGAGGGGTTGGTGAGCTATCATTCAGAGTGTCCATAGCTGGAATTATTCATTGCATACTTATTCTGCATGTTGATTCCTCCCCAAAACTCATTCTGATGACATATCTGTCTTTTTAATCTAATCTTTCTGTTATTTAATTCAAATGTAGAAAAGTTTAAATTCGTGATTATATGTAATGAACTACTCCTGAATAATGAAATGAATTATTAAAGAGTGACAATTGTTTTCCAAGGACTGACACTGAGGTAAGTGAGTTGAAAACATCTTTGGTAAGAATATTAACATAAATACTAGATAGAGTTATCAAAAGCAGGTGCTTAGACACTTAAGATTCAAAGCCCAATTACATTCTTCAACTTCTGAATGTAAACTTCTGAATTTAATATTTTTGCTTAAGGAATCAAACAGGTAAAAACTATGATAATTAGTATGAATGTTATTCACATAATTTTATATGGTAACCCCTAAAATATCAAAAAATATCTTCACAATCAATAGGATATACATGGACTTATTTTTAAGAATTTTTTAAAAGCAAAAACAGCAAAAAAAAAGAGCGATGTAGCTAAAATGAAGCTTTTTGGTGAATCAAAATCTTAGCAAATAATATGGAAAGAAAAGCAAATAGCTGGTAGAGTACCTTTCATACTAAACCAACATACCCACTATAAGAAAGAGAGGTTTCCATAGCATAGAAAGAAGTCCAGATTTTAAATAGAAGTACAAAATTCCACAATTTTTTTTATTCTGTATTGCTTTGCTTTTACTGATCCCTTTTCTAAAGAGTAGAATGAGCCAAATATATTAAGGAAAAAATCTTCACTCCAGAGGCAAGACACAAACACCATTACACAAATTGGAGCGTGAAGTACCTATCAGGTCTTGGACGTGAACTCATCGACCAATCATCTGAGTCAATATGCTCATAAAGGTGCACTGCGGTAAGAAAACATGAAATTTTGAAAAATGACACACCAAAACAAGATCTCTCTGATTTAAGAATCTGAGATTCTCTCACCATTATGCATTAGCCTTGAATAAACACATTTGAACATCCCTGGGGTTCACTAAAAAATAAGCACACAATTTCTACATATTGTAGAGTTATAGTACAAATAGGCCATCATCCTTGTGAACAGGAAAAAATATGGGGACTTTTCTGGGTCAAGGTGGCCAACTAGCACTTATCAGCTGGTAAGTGCTCTTTGGTAAGTCTGCAGGCCTCGGAGTAGAGCTCATTCTCTTAGTAACCAGAATTCTTGATCTGGACTTGTCACCTCAGTGCCACATCATGTATTTCCCAGTTTCTGTTTTCTGAACTCTGATGCTTCTTCTGTTTTGGCTCCATGGATGTTAATTCCTGTAGCTTGCCTATCTTACATCAATGATTGTTCTTACAAACTCATCACAGATTAATCTCACTCACAGACCAGTCTTCCTAGGTTGTGCTATTGCTGTACAGATCCTGGTGTCATCACTGCATTCTGAATTAAAATAAGCTGGGCAGATGGCAGAATAAAAATATCAAACTGTGGATGCATGCATTATCTATTGATAATCTATTTTTAGTTTTCACTAATAACATAGACGCCACAAACAAAATAATAGAAATGACGTGGTGTTGGTTTGGAGAGTCAGAAGTCTACAATTGTTCCAGGTTTGTTGCTGAGAAAAAAAAAAAAACATAGCAAAGAGGTGCAACATTCTTAACTATGACGAACTTCGAGGCCACGAAAGGAAGACTTTTGTTCTGAGTAATAAAAGAAAATACAGATTATTAAACTTTTACTTAATTCCTTGCACAATGCTGGAAGACAGTAAGGCTTCAGTAAATGTATAATGAATAATGGGAAGGGAAAGAGAGAGGGAAGGAAGAAAAGGGATGATGAGGAAAGCAAGAAGAAAAAAAAAAGGAATGTTTGAACTGACCTAAGTTAAGTTGTACAGTCAAGAAGTAACAAGCTCTTTTGAAAAGTAGGCATACCCTCTGACTATATACAACCCTTATCCACAAATTTCTTACCAAGTGATGTTAGTAAATGCAAGCAAGGATCAACAAAATATTGTATGATACAAATATTTATTAACAAGTATAAAAAATAAAATACAAATACCTACAATTCATTTTAAGAAGGTCTGAAACACTCTGTCCTCTGATATTCCGACAAGCACTTTGCTATAAATGTTCTTTGTGAGGCAGATGCAAGAATATTCTTTAATAGGCAAGGCATCCTTTATACCTGAGTGTGTCAAGAGTTCTCTATAAGCTCTAGAGCTAATCTTACATGAGTCTTACTTATGCAAAAGGTGGCACTTGCACAAACTTGGTAGTCAATCATATACTAAACATTCATTTTTACCAAAAACGTTTTTCTAACATATTTAATGTTAATAAACATTTTGACATAAATGTAAATACTTTTAGAATATAAAATCTTCACTGTAGCATTTCAAATGCTAAACTATTGTTCTTAAAGAATAAACTTATTTTGCACTTCACATACTGTAAATATACACGTCTGCCATAATGTTTATAGTAAACATTTTGAAGTTATTTCATAGAAAATAAAACAGGAAAAAAGGAAGCTTTTTGGAATTTCTGGGTCCTAGTAATGGACACATAATATAATTTTTTTTTAGTAAACGTTTAATTAATTGAATTGAATTTTGTATAAAAGATATATTTTATATTATGGTCCACTAAGATATCAATTTCAAGTATCAGCTTCCCACTTAGGCATGAAATAAACAATTAGGTGAGAAAGAAATGACAGATCAGAAAAAAATATAGTCCAAATGGACATATCAAGCAGTAGCAAGTTTGAGAGTCATTTCAAAGTGATAAGAGAAAATAAGGCCAACAGTTGAAAAGGAATTGATGAGAACAAATTGTTTTTTAAAGTCCAACTTTAAAAACATTCCCCAAAATGTCTATATTATTGTCAAATTAATTTTTTGGAAGATTTTCAAACTTTTAAAATTTAAACATAATAATTTAATTCATATTTTGCACAAAATAATTCATTTTACATCCCAAAATGTTAGATATTTTAATTACTAAGGTTAATTTCAAGCTCAATGTTCAAGACTGTCTGGGTCCTAGAAAAATTTACACTTACAGTTTCTGGTAGTTCTCAACTACTGTGAAGAATTTTATTTTATTTTTTAATTATACATGACAGACATTTAACAGGGCAAAGGCCAGATTTTTAAATCTGCTTAACACTTTCTGACACTTATACACAGAATTCTATCATGGTCCTTTGAAGTTAAGACAAACTAAAAAATATATTTTTCCCCAAAGCAAAATCAATGAGTGCCCTGCAAATGTGATGTCAAATTGCCATTGTACTAACCTGAATGTAACATTGGAAAGCTTAAAATCAGCAAACTATAAATAGCAGACAATTGAGAAGACCCATAAAGCATTCCCTCCTTGTCATTCTATTGGAAATGTTTGCACAGTCATCACTGAGCAAAAGAAGCTTCTAGGAAGCTTTTTTTTTTTTTTTTAAAGGAGATGTCCAGCCTGCATCTCCATAGACACTCATTTAATTTGTCTCAGGGGAGTCCCAAGGATCAGTATTTTTATAAAGTTATAAAGCATCCATTTTTTTCTAATATGCTGCCAAATTAGAGAACTGCTACTATTGCTAAGATTTTTGCCAGAATTGGAATATTCTAGGAATCAATTTGACATTAATAGATACCTGAAAAGGGGTCTTTAGGAGATTTTACTAGTACATTTATACCTTGTCTTTTCAATGAAGTAACAACTAGCCAGATGTCATATGTCTGAAAAGAACATTTAGAAAATTAACAATTATGGAATATTTTATTATTCTTTGTCCATAATGGTTAAAAATCACTTTATTGAAAGATAGTAAAATATTAGGAGATTAAGAAAGGTTATGAGTTTTAGCTCTTGCAAGCTGATATCAATCACCAACCAGTAGAAATTTTCAACTGAAAAAATATCTAATCATCACTATATTTGGAGCAAAAAACAACAGAAAGAAAATATACTCAATAAACAAGAATGTGTTATATAAATAAGATCTTTCTTAACAAACCCAAACAGAGAGGTAAATAGTCGCTAGAGATCTTCAAGGGAAAAGTTGCTTTGACCAAATATACAGACAGGAGGAAAAAAACCTACAAACTTTAATTAACCAATGGTAAAATGATCAGATCCTTAATAGAGTAATGCTATCATGATACTTAACTTTTAGAAGAAATAAGTTAATAGCACAATTGTTCACAGATTCTCTCTAGTCATGGTATGCTACATTTCCCTTTCTAAAAATTGGGAAATAAGTGAGATCCGGCCTCAAGATCTTTCCCCACCTTGGGACCTTAAAATTGTGCCTTGGCTAGCAAGTATCCTTCATTTTAAGCCTGACATCTGACCTTTATCCTTCTACTATAAAAATGTTTCAATTTTCTGTTTCTTTCCTCATATAAGATAAATTAAATGATATATTTTCAAATAAGATAAACTCCTAATACATTAATCGCTGACCAGGAATTTAAGCTTTTCTATTTTTGGCTTCTTCTTGAAAAGAATTAGAGATATTTGGGCCTGTTGGTATGCATGTCCTGGGCTATATAGAAAAAATATACATGATTAAGAAGCGTATGTTTTAAAAATTATGAAAATATGTACTTACCAGTTTTCACTAGATATTAAGGTTACTGTGGATTAATAACTCTAATCAATATGGGTAATTAAAGTGTTAAGGAATGAAAACAACTGTATGTGAAAAATGTACAAAAAATATACAAAGTGCTCTTTCAAAAAAGAAAAAATATACCAAGTATGTGTTTTCACTAAGGGGAAGAAAGAGTCATTCTATTGTAAAGTAAGATGGCTTTTTTATAGAATAATAAAGAAAAAGAGTAAGACAAAAACTGAACAGATTGGAAAGTCTGAAAAACAAATTTTATGTGTAGTTAATCTAGTTTGATGAGATTAACTTTATCGGTATTTGTTAAATGAGTTCAATAATGTTCATATAAAAAGCTAAAATTTTGTTTTCTCTCTGTTAAAAGGACATTTTCTTGGATTACTGGTCTGTTTTTACTGAGATTATTGTTTTTTAAGTTTTGCTTCTACTGCTAACTGATCTGCCTAGAATGTCTCAAAAGATTTGTTCTTCCCTTATAAGAGAAATGTTAAACTAATTAAGCTTATCTGATATGTTGAATGACACGGGAAGCACTGCCAAACACAGGTAATGTTTTATCTTCGTAGATTACATTATATAGATACATATTATTAATATAAATGTTCCAAAAATTCTAGAAATCTTATTTGTCAACGTATGTTAGTTATATAGATACATATTATTAATATAAATGTTCCAAAAATTCTAGAAATCTGATTTGTCAAAGTGTGTTAGCCATAGTTCAAATTATTTTTTCAAATTTTTGTATGTCACAAAAACAATCCCATTCCTTTCCCAACTGCATTGTAATCAACTCTTATCAGATCTTTAACCATGATCATTTTAAGTCTTTTGTCATCTACAGGCAGTTACTATTTTACTCCAACGCTTTGTGAAAAACTTTTATAAGACACTATAGTACAAAATGCGAGAGGTTCATAAAATAGACCCTGACAAGTACAGGTTTCTAATAACTTTAAGATCATACTATTGAGATAGTATGATTTTCAGAGTTCTAATGGAAAACTAATGGATTCATAAAACAGCTAACTCAATATCAACTAAAATAATAATTAACTACATGGGACTGAATTGATTGATGAGAGTAATTGTAGCTTTTATGACATTTGCTTAAAATATTGTTGGTTCTTTAATATCTTGTTTTTCAGATGCATGGAATCCTTCTGCTATTATCTCTTAAGCATTCTATAACTTACAGCAATTTGACAAAATGTACTTCTACAAACATGAATAAAACATTTATCTTTTTCTACCTACTCTAATCACTCCATAATTTGCAAACTCTTTTTTTTTTTTTTTTTTTTTTTTTGAGTTGGAGTCTC
>NW_007232477.1:570897-624522 GCF_000164805.1 Carlito syrichta
AGCCACTACCGGCCACCGTAGCCTCGACTGCTGGGCTCCGGCGATCCTTCCGCCTCAGCTTTCCGAGTAGCCGGAATTACAGGCATGCGCTACCACACCCGGCTGATTTTTTGATTTATTGTAGAGATGAGGTCTCGCTGCCCAGGCGGGTCTCGAACCCTCGGGCTCAGGCAATCCACTCACCTCAGCCTCCCAAAGGTGCGGGATTACAGGCTGAACCACCGAGCCCGGCTGCGAACTCTTATTAAATATTTTTATTCTCATGACAATATGAGTATCTGCATACATTCAATGAGAATCTGTCTTTCTTATAATAGGATATAATTGTAAAAGTCGTTGGCTTGGCTTTTGGTCTGAAGTTTTGAAAGGTATAACTTGAGATTCCTTATTACCAAGTAGTTTAAGAACAACAACAAAAAACCCCAACAAACTGAGGTTGACCTGTGCAAAATCAATAAAGCCCATGGAATATTACCAACCTATGACTAAAGTATCATATTTTAAAATATGCATAGAATAACTATTATTGCACTTATATAAATAACCAAGTCAAACTTAATGAAGCAAAGCTTGTCTTGTAAACAAACAAAAAAATAGTCTTAATGTGATTATTTTGGTAAAAATATGATGACTGTAAAAAAGGATTATATTTCGCTAGAAAACTGTAGTACACCCATTATCAAATTTCTAGTCCTGTTCATTTTATTAGATGTTTGTTATTCACCTACAAACTGAATTGGATTCTGAATTTTTCTAGTTTCAATAAAAACTACATTATCCCTTTTGCAAGTCCTGCAAGTTGAAATTAAATGGCTTCAGAAAAACTTGAATAAAAAATAATAAAAGATCGTGTATGGGCATCTTTTATGCCTGCTGCAATGTGGATCGCTCAAATTAATCATCAGGATCCCTGATGATATATATAATCAAGAGATATTCCAATTGCAAGCCAGGAATATCCATTACATTGCAGATGCCATTCTCCTTCTATCATCTAAAGATGCTTCAAACTCAGACTAGAACTCTTGACTTGCTGCCCTCTGAACTCAAAAACTAAGATCATAATTTGGCCAAACTGTTAAGACTACATGGGCAGTTAGGCAGAAGTGAGCAGGTAAAAGAAGCAGCTCCGCCGGATGGCACCCATGAAGAAAGGAATACCCCAGGAACACCAGCAACCATTCATTTCAGGACCACAACTGTCAACTTGTAACCAATAACATTGTCAGAAAGGGGATACCAAAATTAAGAGGGAATACCATGGGGTTGCACAGGTGTCCTAAATACCAATTTGTCTGCTATATGACATTCCTGGGGTGGCAGTAATGAGCAACGCCACCGATAGGTAGAATTCGTATTGCCCACCTGGGTCCCACGCATGCACAGAAGCCATCGTTATATACCGTCCCCAGCCGTGGGCAGAAGCAATGCAAAATCAGGGATGAGACGAGGAAGAGACTCAAGAGAGGGAAGTTATGAAATTTAAAAAACACAGTACAAAACTTCTGGAGGCTATTTTTAGCCGAGTCAGCCCGCTCCAGGCATGCATGCTCAAGGATTCTTTAGACCGAGTCTTCTAATTTGCTTTAACAATTCTCCCCTTCTGATAATTCTTTCCGTAAGGAGTGTGACCAAACAGTGTAGCATTACTCTCAATTACCACCATTGAGTTAGTCATTGGATCAAAGAGTCATGTAGATGTTATCATCATCAATAGTTGCCTTGAAATGTAAAGTCACCTTGTCACTGATTTCTGAAATTGCATAGTTATATGGCTTCGATGGTCTGAATGTCAGCTGGTCTCGGTGGCTCAGCCTGTAATCCCAGCGCTTTGGGAGGCTGAGGTGAGTGGATTGCCTGAGCCCGCTGGTTCGAGACCCGCCCAGGCAACTTGGCGAGACCTCCTCTCTACAATAAATTAAAAATAAACCGGGCATGGTATAGTGTGCCTGTAGTTCCAGATACTTGGAAGGCTGAGGTGGAAGGCTCGCCAGAGCCCAGCAGGTTGAGGCTGGGTGACAGAGTGAGACTTCAACTCAAAAAAAAAAAAAAAGAAAGAAAAAACGAAAGAATCCTTGAGCAGAAAAAGCAAGTTAGTCCTCATAAATGACCTTAACCTTGCTTGATTGAGCTATTTCTTCTAAATGCCTATATTAAAGAAAAATAGAACTTAAGCTCAACCAATTAGAAGAATTCAAAAAAACTTATAACTATATAACTGGGAACTTTCCAACTGCATAGACCAAATAAGTCAACTGTGTAACTGTAATTAAAATACAGAAATACCTTGGTTAAATTGCAAGTTCTGTTCCAGATCACTGTATTACAGTGAATATGGCAATACAGTGAGTCATATAAATTTTGTGGTTTATCAATCCATATAAAAGTTATGTTGCCACTAGGCTATAGTCTGTTAAGTGTTCAATAGCATTATGCCTAAAAAAAAAGTACATAGCTTAGCTAAAAATACCACATTGCTAAAAAATACTAGTAATTATCTAAGTCTTCAGAAAGTCCTAATCTTTTTGCTGATGGAGGATCTTGCCTCAATGTTGACAGCTGCTGGCTAATCAGCAGTGTGACAACTGTGAAGTTTGTGGCATCAGCTGACTCTTCCTTTCATGAAAAAAATGATCTATAGGTTGCAATGATTGATAACATTTTACCTACAGTAGAATATCTTTCAAAATTGGATCAATCCTCTCAAACCCTACCACTTCATTATCAACTAAGTTTTTGTACTATTGTAAATCCTTTGTTGTCATTTCATCAATATTCAAAATATCTTCACTAGGAGTAGATTCCATATAAAGAAACCATTTTCTTTGCTCATTCATAAGACACAACTCTAATCCATTAATGTTTTATCCTGAGATTGTAGCAATTCAGTCACATTTTCGAGCTCTACTTCAATTTCTGTTTGTTTGTTTTTTTCTATTTCCCTGACATCTGCAGGGACTTCCTCCAGTGAAGTCTTGAACCCCTTAAAAGTCATCCATGAAAATCAACTTCTTCCAAATGTCTGTTAATGTTGACATTTTGACTTTTTAGGAAGCACAAATGTTCCTACACACATCCAGAATGGTGAATACCTCCAGAATCTTTTCAACTGACTTTTTGATTCATCCATCCAGATAGATATTTGGTTAACAGGCATGAAAACAACATTCAAAATCTTGTACATCATCAAAGCTCTTGTGTAGCCAGGTTTATTGTCAATGAGTAGTAATGTTTAGAAAGGGATCTTTTTTTTTCTGAGCAGTAAGTGTCAACAATACACTTAAAATATTCAGCAAACTTTGTGGTAAACAGGTGTGCTGTCATCCAGACTTTGTTGATCTATTTGTTGAGCATAAGCATAGTGATTTTTACATAATTTTTAGGGACCTAGAATTTTTAGAAGGGTCAATGAACATTGGCTTTAACTTCAAGTCACCAGATGCTCTCTCACCTAGTATAAAGTCAGTCTTTCCTTTGAAGCTTTGAAGCCAGGCATTGAGTCCTCCTCTCTACCTATGAAAGTATTTGAAGGCATCTTCTGCCAATAGAAGGATGTTTATCTACATTGAAAATATATAGTGTAGACATCCTAATCAATGATCTTAGCTAGATTTTCTGGATAACTTGCTTAGCTTCTACATCAGTATTTGCTTCTTCACCTTGCACTTTTATGTTTTAGAAATGGCTTATTTCCTTAAACTTTATGAATCAACTTCTGCTGGCTTCCAACTTTTCTTCTGTAGCTTTCTTACTTCTCTCAGCTTTCATATAATTGAAGAGGGTTTGGACTTTGCTCTGGATTGCCTTTTAGCTTAAGGGCACGTTGTGGCTGGTTTGAACTATATAGACTATTCAAATTTACTTCATATCAACAAAAGGCTGTTTGACTTTCTTATCATTTGTGTTTGGCTGGAGTGGCACTTTTAATTTTCCTCAAGAACTTTTCCATTGTGTCCACAGCTTGGCTGTTTGGTTCAAGATGCTTAGCTTTACATCTCTCTTGGCTTTTTTACTTGCCTTTCTTACTAAGCTCAATCATTTCTGGTTTTTTATTTAAAGTTAGTAACTTGGAACTCTTCTTTTACTTGAACAATTAAAGGCCATTGTAGGGTTATTAATAGGCCTAAATTCTATATTATGTGTCTCAGGGAATTAGGAGAACTGAGAAGAGGAAGAGAGATGGGGAAACAGCTGTTTGATGGAGCAGTGAGTACACATACTACACTGATTAAGTTCACTATCTTATGTGGGTGCAGTTAATGGTGCCCTAAAACAATTACAAGAGCAACATCAAAGATCATTGATTATAGATATGATAATTACATAATAATAGTAAAAAAAGTTTGAAATATTGCAATAATTACCAAAATGTAACACAGAGATGTGAAGTAAGCATGTGGTGTTGGAATAGTGGTACTGATAGACTTGCTTGATACAGGTTTGCCACAAATTATTAATTTATAAAAAATGGAAAATCTGCCATGCAAAGTAAAGCAAAGAGAAATAAAACAATCTATGTCTATAATTGCTTTGTTTTAGCTTTATGTTTGTCTACGAAAACCTCCCCCCTTGCACTCCCTTGGTGGAGCTTCCAAACCACTACTAATTTGGAGCTATGTGATTCAAGAATTGTTTCTTCAAATAAACTCTGCAATTCTATTGTGCCTCAGTTTGCCTTTTTAACAAAGCTAAATGCTGAAAAATAAATAAAAGTAGAGCTTTATACAGTTAGTCAACAAAGATGTCAAATATAAAAAGAGAAGAGTTACATAAGATATGCTACAGAACGTAGAATTATTTATAACATTTGCACATTTGTATTGCTTTGAAAAGAATGACATTGACATTGGTTCAAGTCCTTCACTGGTTGTTAAATTTAAAACAATGCAGTAGCTTAAGTCATGTTATATATGTGACTTATTTGTAGTGGCAACTTTATATTTATACATAAAATGTGAGGAAGCGTCTGTGCTCCCAATTAGCCATTGAGAAGTTCTGCCTGCTTCAGAGTTTTTGTAGTGTTTTTTTCTACCAATTAACTCAACACCTGTCATCAATTAGAAAGAGCTTAACTACAACCTAAAACAGACTTCTTTCTCATTTATATTGGAACAATTTATTTCTAATAAGACTGGCAGACTCCATTTATATTAAATTCATTCAGAACGACTTCTGACTGCAAATCTTATTGAAAGTCAATCCTATTAAAATTAATCCACACATTAGTGAAATTAGAAGCAAGCACAAGTATTTGAGAGCAAATAATAAATACCAATGCTGTATTTGATCAATCTTAGATTTGAATGATCTATAGTTCTTTCTCAAGCTATTTTGACATATATAAATGTACCTTGTTGGATTATATTTATATGAATTACTTTCTATATAATAAATTTCTCTAACTAGCTAATACAATTTAGAGTTCAAATTTTAGTCACTATAATACCCAAAGTTAATAAAAATAAAAATTTATATTTAATTTAAAAAATAAAATCAATGTGAAAAATGTCATAATTTGAATATTCATAAGATTGATCAGCAATAAATATCTTATGCACTAACTTAATCTAGCAAAATAAAAATTAGAAATACATTAAAACTGGAAATTAGCATCACAATTGATATGGACCAAATGTTTTTTGTTCCTTAAATTTATATGGTGAAGTCATAATCCCCAATGGTATTTAGCAATGAGACCTTTGTTAGATAATTAGGATTAGATTAGGTCATGAAGGTGAAGCCTCATTATGGGATTAGTGCTTTTATAAGGAAATGAAGGGACCAGAGCTCTCCCCCCTGAGCATGTGAGAATACAGCAAGAAGGCATTTTTGTCTGCAAACCAGGAAGAGACTTCTCACCAGGAACCCTATCAGCTGAACCCTTGATCTCAGGCCTCCCAATGTTAGGAACTACGAATGAAAGAATTTAGCCGCCAGTAACAACTCCACACCCGTTAGAGACCAAGAGATTTATTAAAGTGGTGGCTACAGAAAAGGGTCTGTAACCCAAGGGAGTTAGAGAGGGAGAGAGAGATGGAGAGGGAGGGAGAGGGAGAGAGAGGGAGAGGGAGGGGGAGAGGGAGAGGGAGGGGGAGAGAGAGAGAGAGTGCTATGCAGGGAGAGGGGTGTATTTATTAGTGTAGTGGGGGCAGGAAAGGGTCGTGTTGGCATTCTATTGGGGAGAGCAGAGCGGAAATAGGGTGGGCCGAAGTTGTGTTACATTTTTATTGGAGGTACAACAGGGCTGATTTGTCATAGGAGGAGGCTGTTGGCTCGCAGATTTGAACTTCACCCACGGGAAACTGTACAGGGAGAAGCCGGAGCTTAGGGCCTTTGTTGTTTTGGGTGGCAGCACCATCTTGGGGACGCCCTTCTGACTGTTCCCTGTGCCCTTCGAATACATTTTTGTTGTTTAAGCCACCCAGTCTATGATAGTTTTGCTTATAGTAGCTCAAACTCACTAACACAATGGTAGTGACCCCAAGTTTTTAAGGTCTTGATGTTAATGATCACAACAACAAAACTCATCATTTTTACTAACACAGAAAAATGTTAAAGGAGTTGAAGACAATTAAATAGACTTATGCTTTTTTTATGAATAAACTATAAGACTGATTTGAAAGTGTTTTTTAAGGAGACTGCTTTTTCATCTCAGAACTGTCTTTAGTTGTTATTTCTCAACACACCAAGAAATGGATTCCATTCTGGAAACTGAGATTTTTGAATGATATGAACTCATTACTCTGCCTTTTTAATTTCTATAATAGGATTTATGATAGAAGCGTTTCATCCAATTCACCAGTCTTTATAAAACTGAAAACATGTTGTTCTAAAAATGCTGTTGGCCAGTGTATATTTGGCTTGCTACCTCATTCAGTTATAAGATCCTTCTTTCTCTGCTTGTCGTGTCCTTATTCTGCTTTCTCCTTGCCTAGGGTTTCCATGTGATCGCCCTTCTGCTTGTGTCTTCCCCTTTGCACAAACTCTGTTCTATCTAGAATGTCTCCATCCAACCCACTAAAGTCTCCTGACTTTTATTAATCTTAACAATTATGATAAAATACCCCAAGGAAGTATGATAAGAATGCAAATAAATATGTTACTATATGCATCTTAACCTTCTGCTGGCAGGAGATAGTTCTATCAAAAAAGTGTCTCTGATGCTGGGATCCCCAGGTAAAGTTGTGTCAACCAAATCTTTCTACACACACACACACACACAAATGTATTCTTGCTAAAGCTACCTATGGGACTACCAGTAATGCACATTTTAGAGTTCCACTTCCCAATGAGTCTGGACTATAACATAAACCAAACCTTGCTTTTGTTCCACTTTTGTAGTCATTTTGCTCATATCTTCCCCCACTCTCTACCCATCCTTCCAAGTTCAGCTCGTTTTACCTGTTCTATAATTCCCAAGACCTTTTACCTGTTCTATAATTCCCAGCATGTTTACCTTCTCTGAAAAACAAAAATGTCAATTAGGCAAATGTGAGATTGTGAAATGTATATTTGGTCATCATCCATTTTCTGAAGCACAGCCCCTAAAATCCTTATAATCTCCAGAGTGATGAGTGCCTTTTGTATGGCAATGAGATGACTGGTAGTTAAGGTCCCTAGAGAGCTTCAAGGTGTCTCTGGTCATCAGAAATATTACGGCATAATTAGAAGATTGAGACCTTAAGCCTCATCTCTAACTTCCAAGAAGGGTAGGAGGTTAAAGTTTAAGTTGATCACCAATGAACAATCATTAAAGCATCAATAAAAACCCAAAATGTCTGAGTTCAGGAAAGTTTTGAATGGGTGAACATGCAGCAATTCCTCAAGGGTTGTGCACTAAAGGAGGATATGGAATCTCTGTGCCCCTTCAACTATATCTCACCCTAGTTCTCTCTTCATCTGACTATTCATCTGTGTTGTTTATATTTTGTATAATAAGTCAGTAAACTTAAGTACAATATATTCTTGAATCCTGTGAACCACTCCAGCAAATAAGTCAAACCCAAAAAGGGGATCGTGGGAATCCTGATTCCTTGCCACCTATGCCTGTGGCTAGTCTTTGAAAGGGAGAGCAGTCTTGTGGGACCAAGCCCTCAACCTATGGAATCTCCAGGTAAACGATGTCAGAATTGAGTTAAATTAGAGGACACTCAGCTGGGCGTCTACTGTAGAACTGTTTAGTTCATATGTGGAGAAAAACTTCCATACATCTGGCATCTGAATCTGTGCTGAGTGAGCGTAAAAAAAAAGAATAGATAAAAGTACCTTTGGTTTTACCTATAACTGATAAGAAATACTGGGATTTTGGCATATATTGTACTTCAGTTATAACCCTCCGCTACAAGTTATTGAGATCTTCTTTTCTAATTTTTTATATAATTCTTGAAATTTCAGTGTGAGCTTCTTGTGAGTAAAATCGAAATTGTATCATTTCTTTTGTGCCCCACTCACGCTGCACAACTCTAGGAGTTACCATTCATACTGAATTCACATTTGAATGTTGACTCCTAGAACGTAGAATAAGCTGCCTTGTGTTTCTAGGATATGGTAAGAACATGATTCTGAATCTGATTGTTCAACACATGTACACCAATTAACTGTGGTTTAATTTGTAGAGTTTAAAACCAGTTGAAATTCGGATAACATGTGTGAGGACATTTTATATTCAAAAGAATGTATTATGAGAATACATTCAATACTATTAATGATTAGTCCTCATTTGCTTCACAAAAAGAAGTAATAAACAAAAACAAACAAAAAACTGTTTTTCCTTCATCTATTTTTAAAAACTTTCTGTAGGAACAACCATCTCATCAAAAGAGAGTTATGTGACCTAATCAGAAATTACAATTAACATGTTATTCATACCCTAGGGAATGGATGTTTTCTCCACCTCAGTATGCAGAATTACCAGTACTAGTTGAATAAGCACAGATGGAGGAGATTTGATTAGAGGCAGGGTGAATGCATAGGTGGAAGTAACACAGCACTTAAAAAATGATTAAGCCTCCAGAATGAAAGAAAAAGATTTCATTTTGCACTTAAAATCATTAATTGGTTAATATATTTAAAATAAAATGGCTTTCTTTGCAAAAATATCTAAACCAGTGGTTCTCAACCAGGAGATTTTGCCCCCTCGGGGACGCTTGGCAATATCTGAGACAAATTTGTTGGTCACAACTGTGCAAATTATCGGGGTGCTACTGGCACCTAGTGGGTAGAGGCCAAGGATGCTGCTGAACATCCTACAATTGCAGGACAGTCCCTAACAACCAATGATTATCTGGCCTCAAATGTAGACCCTGCTGAGACTGAGAAACACATCTTTAAATTAATCCAAGGAAACATTTTATAAACCTTCACATCTTTATTTTTTATAGCTATCAGAAAAGTGGTTCATTTGCGGGCCTACTGAGGGGAAATTCTGTCTGTGGCATCTAAAAAGTAAAATTGGAAAGAGACTGGGAAGCAGAGTGGATGATAAATACAAAGAGGGCTAATATCCATGGAAATCCTCTATCTCTAGAAGATTTCACTGTTTCAAGAGCATAATAAGTGCTTTGATCAACAGCAACATCTGCTCACCATGTTTCCACTCTTACTGTTTCCAGTCTATATGCCACACATGACCAGAGTAAGCCTTTAAAACCTTAAACCCTCTTTACATTTAAAAGAAAATTGACAGTCTTACCCTGACCTGCAAGGCTCTACAAGGTCTAAACTCTGGTTACTTCTCTGCTCCAAGATCCTACCACTCTTTCTCTATCTCCTGTGTTTTGGTCCCACTGGCCTATTAGCTGTTCCCATAAACACACATTCCAAGCATACTTCCTTCTCAGGGCCTTCTCTCTGCCAGGGTCATCTTCCATGCGCATTCTTGTAGCTTTGTACTTCACCATATATTCAGGCCTCTGTTCCAGTGTTACCTCCAGACATAAAGGAGTAGCTCCTGCCACTTAATATTGACTGCTTATGTTTTATTTCTTTCATAGCACTTTTCATTGACATTTTTATTATTATTTGTTTATTGTCTATTCCACCCCACCATTACTATTCCAAATGAGTGGGATATTTGTTTATAGTTTTTGTATTTTCAGCCCCAAAGATAGAGCATGGAAAATGATAATCTCTTCATAAATTTATGAATGAATCAACAGTTAAGATGTTCTAACTCGACTACTAAAACAGTTTCTATTTGCCTTGATATTCTCATTGTTTACTTAGTTATCCTTTTGTCTAAATTGGGGAAAAATTGGATGTAATTTACGAGAATCAATCCTCTACCTAGAAACACATTGAGACAATCAACACCTCATAGAAAAGTTTTAGTGTTTCAGCCAAGGCTACTAAAATGTATAAACAAATCCTTTTTTGTGAACAAGGACTCCACTTCATATGCTGCAGTGTGTGTATAGAATAGGTGTCATATTAGTGACACTCGTGCATAAAGAAAGGTGCATAGAGGTAAAAAAAAAAAGACTCAAAGAGTTAAAATGATCAAAGAGAAGAAATATGGGGAAATGAAGCAATGTTTTAAAGTGATGGGGAAACTGGATTTCAGATTAATTAAATCTGTGTTCAAATCTTGCCTGTTTTAGTTTGGAGTCCTCAAAAGCAGATACTGAGATGTGGCTTCATGTGCAAGTGACCCGGAGACCAGCAAGGGAGTAAGGGAAGCAGAAAGAGAAGATTAAGAACCCAAAGTGGTGCTATTGCAAGCCAAGTCCTAATCCTTCCCTCATCTCTCCCAGAGTTCTGGAGCAAGACCTAGTTTAAGAAACTCTGTTCTCCTGCACAGAGCTATCTGACACAGACCACACAGGAGCTGTAAACTCTCAGATATCCACAGTGCTTGGTGCTTGGGCAAAGCAGCTGTACTAGGAGTAGAAACCTGGCAGAGCTAAGGAGTGGGTACCCAACACCGACTAAGGTGATATGAGAGGACCTGGATGTTGCTCTGACAGCCACAGCTACTCTGGCAAGTTACTCATTTACCAGGAGTCTTAATATTTTATATTAAATAAATCAATGCTACTTCATAGGTATTAAAGATAGAATGAAGTGCAAAGGACATTATGTATATACATACCTTCTAATACAATTGTTGGCATGTTGCTCAACCATGGTAATTATGTATTCAAATGTCTTTTAAAAGAAATGCAGAAAAGAAGAAAATTGCGAACTTAAAAATTTGTTTTCATCGCATTACATTTTAAAAGAGTAATTGTTGAATTTGCACTGACTGTTCCTTTTACTACAATACTGAGTTTTGAGAGAATGGTGAACAAATATACCCATCTTGAGACATAAAAGCTACAAAATGATTCAAAGACACACAAAACCAACATTCTCATAGACATCATCTGGCACAATAAGCAAATGGATTCTGAGGTATGAGTGGCACTTAAAGGTGCTAACAAGAAGTATCTCAAAAATACCATGTACCTTACAATTTTAATCATTGATTTCCCTTATTAACATTTCAGAGGACAAGAAACAAATACATTACCTAATGAGTAGAATGTTCTTTCTTTCTATCTTCCTTTCTTTCTTTTTCTTTCTTTCCTTCTTATGGTTTGTTTTTTTATTTTATTATTTTTGCTTGTTTTTTATTTATTCTTTTTTAGAGGTAGGGTCTTACCAGGCTGGTCTCAAACTCTGGGTTCAAGCGTCCTTCCACCTCAGTCTCCCAAAGTGCTGGGATTACCAACATGAGCCACTAGGCCAGGTCCAATGTGCTTTGGATGTGATGGATATCCTAAAATCCTTGAACTTACCACTATTCAATCTATACTTATAGCCAAATTGTATTTGTATCCCATAAATCTATACAAATTAAACAATTACTATTAGTTTAAAGTTGTCACATATTATAGTCCTTGTTTTCTAAACAGATGATCATTAGCTGGCATAGTTTTATTTTATTTTATTTTATTTTTTTGAGTTGGAATCTCACTCTGTCGCCCAGACTGGAGTGCAGTGGCTGCTCCCGGCCACCGCAGCCTCGACCTGCTAGGCTCTGGCATCCTTCCGCCTCAGGCTTCCAAGTAGCCGGAATTACAGGCATGTGCTACCACGCCCAGCTGATTTTTTTTATTTATTGTAGAGATGAGGTCTCGCTGCCCAGGCGGGTCTCGAACCCACGGGCTCAGGCAATTCACTCACCTCAGGCTCCCAAAGGTGCGAGATTACAGGCTGAACCACCGAGCCTGGCAGCATAGTTTTATTTTGCTAAAGATTATGTATCTCCATGGTTTCCTGAGTTTAGCTTATTTTTACTCCTTTTGAATGAGAATAAATACATTCCAATGGTGTGGAAAATTATGCTAAATATGTGGCATACAAATTTTTTTAACCATTTAGCCAAACATACCCTCTTCGTGAACACTTCAGATTTATATTTGATTATCATACTTCTTCTACTCCTTTCTTGGAGCAAGAGTACTTAAAATAAATAACTCACTAACAACAAATTATTTTCTTTAACTGTAAAATCACCTCCACTCAGCTCAGTGTCATTTATCATTGAGTCCTTAGTAACCTATGTGTAGATGCTCTTTTGGAAAAAAAAGAATCTATACCTTTTAATTTAACTTCTGTGAATCACCTCCAATAAAGGGGGAAAATTTTTTCTGTAAAACAGAGTAACTTATTGACTTATCTCAGTGTAAGAGATATGTGTTGATTCATGTTCGAAGACCTCAGATGAAACTTTTCCTGAATCCCAGAAGATGTGACCCCATGATTACAATTGGTAGAATAAGAAAGAGAATATACCCCAGGCAGTAACTGTAGTGAGATATAACATCCAGTCTCTTTGCACCATAGCTTCAGTGATTATTTCTGTCTCAGCAGGAACAGAGAAGGGAAAGGAAGGTTTATGCCTCACCTTGCTCCATGCATATAAAATGAGATAAGTGGCTATGTTTGCTTAGGCATGCAATTCACATGTATGAGCATACTGAATAACTGTCTTGAAAGCATATCACTAGAGCAGACTCTGATCATCTTTTTTTCCAAAATATCAATGGCAGGGAAAGAAACTATCTTCTAAGTTATTATTTGTTTGTTTGTTTGTTTTTAGAAATACAAATCTCCCTGGATTAGTCACAATAATGCTGCATGACAAATAACCACAAAACCTCAGTAACATAGAGTAATCCATATTATTTTCGAAGATACATTGTGTTAAACTAAGGTGGGCTAGATAACTCTGGCTCCAGCTACAGTGATTGGAAAAGCTGTGCTTCTCTCGGTGCATGCTTGAGTCAGGGGAGTATCTGCTCCTCATATCTCTCATCCTTCTTGGATCAGAAGCCTGGCCAGGGCATGTATTCTCCTTGCAATAACAGAGGTTCAAGACAAGCAAGGAGAAATATGGAATGCCCTTCTAGAATGAGGCTTGAGCACTGACAATTCTGCCTACATTCGCCCAACTAACGCCAGTCACATGCCTAAGTTCAAAATCAGGGGACATGCCCTTTGTATATGATGAAGACATGATGATTGTAGGTTTGCAGGAAGGGCTGAAGAACTTTTGCCAACAATGAAGTCTACTATATTTTTCTATTTTTCAAATTTGAAAACTCTACTGCTACAAGCATTTATTTATACCAAGAAATGCCTTGTTAATAGAAAATAAATTCTAAGAGATTAGTATGAAGACTTCAGTAATAAAACTACAATAATTTGTCTATTTCGAGTCTACTTTTGCTCACAGTAATCCTACAGATAAGCATACACACAAACACATACACACTACACAATCATGCACTACCTAACAACAGGAATGCATTCTGAGAAATGAGTTGTTAAACAATATTGTCATTGTGTGAACATCATACAGTGTTCTTACACAAGTCTAAACGGTATTTCTTACTACACACATAGGTTATATGGTATAACCTGTTGGTCCTAGACTAAATCTTGTATGGTATAATACTGTACTGAATACTACAGGCAATGTAGAACAATAGGAGGCATTGATGTATCTAAACACATCTAAATGTAGAAAAGGTACAGTAAAAATATGATTTAAAAGATAAAACATGGTACAACTCCATAGGGCACTCACCATGAATGGAGTTTACAGAATTAGAAGTTACTCTGGGTGAGTGTTGAGCAAATGTGAAAGAATATTACCATACACTATGATCAGCTTTATAAATACTGTACATTAAGTTATACTAAATTTATAAAAAAAAAAATTCTTTTTTTGATAATAAATTAACCTTAGCTTGCTGTAACCTTTCTACTTTACAAACTTAAGTTTTTAATCCTTTTGTAATAATATTGTGCTTCAAATACCATACAGCTGTACACAAATATTTTCTTTATATCCTTATTCTAGAAGCATTTTTATTTCTAAATGTTTTATTTTTATTTTTTAAATTTTCCTGTTAAAAACTAAAACACAAACACACATATTAGCTTATGCTTAGTCAAGGTCAGGACCATCAATATCACTGTCTTCCACCTTCACATTTGTCCCACTGGAAGGTCTTCAGGGGCAATAACAAGCATGGAGCTGTCATCTCCTATGATAACAATGCCTTCTTCAGGAATATCTCCCGAAGAAACTGCCTGAGGCTGTTTGACAGTTAACTTTTATTTATAAGTAGAAAGAGCAAACTCTAAAATAGTGATACAAAATATAATATAGTAAATACATAAACCAGTAACATAGTCATTTATTATCATTATCAAGTATTATAGACTGTATATGCATGCTATTTTTTATACAACTGGCAGCACAGTAACTTTGTTTATACCAGCATCACCACAAACACATGGGTAATGCCTTACACTATGATGCTATAGCAGTTACAACATTACTATGCGATAGGAATTTTTTGGTTATTATAATATGGGTCTATAGCTGTATATGCTGTCCATCATTGACCAAAAATGTCATTATTCAGCACATGACTGTATATAGTGATTTTCGTTTCTTCTTTAAGTCTGTCTCACAGTTGCCCAGGCTGGAATGCAGTAGCATAATCAAGCCTTGACCTTCTGGGCTCAGTCGGTCCTTCTTCCTCAGTCTCACAAGTAGCTGAGACGACAGGCTCACACCACCATGCTTGGCTAATTTTTAAATTTTTTTGTAGAGATGAGGTCTCACTATATTGCCTAGGCTGTCTCAAGCTCCTGGACTCAAGCTATTTTTCTGCCTTGGCCTTCCAAATTGCTGAGATTACAGGCATAAGACCCTGTGCCCAGCTGTGATTTTCAATTGTATTTTGTTAAATTACCCTATAATAGCTCTCAAAATTATGTTTTATTTTAGAGATGAATCATAAAATGCTAAAATAAAAATATTTCTAGTTCTGGTAAAATTTTGTGTACAACAGTAGTTTGTACTAAATGATGTGTCAGTCGGTAATTTGTTTCTTAAGAAGTGATAGGACTCAAAAAGACTTAATTTAGCATTATGTCTGCAATCAGTCAAAAAAACTTCAATTACAGAAATGACTCAACCCATGCTGGTGACTGGACTGGTAAACTTTCAGAATTCCTTCATAGCATCAGTATAAAACAAGGCATTGTTATTTAAGTGATCTCAATAATCTTTCTCTTTCCAAACACACTAATAATGTGAGCTGGATGATTTAAGGAGAAATTACAGTTCTTTTTATTTTCCCTCCAGGGTCCCGTCTTTTTATTGTCTGTGATTGATTTGATGCCAGATTCTTGAAATAAACAAAGCCAGCTTAAATGTGTAGCAGATACACAAATTTAAAGCTCTTTTCTCAGATACAAAAATCTTGATAAGTGTCTCATGGGATCATTCCTCCCAATAGCTAGAGTGGAAATGATTGATTCAATAAGAAGTAATAGTGAAGAATAAGCTCAGGTGTTGAGGTTAAGAGCACAGCAAACTCTAACCAAGACCAATTATATTTTGTATCAAATTCCCAGAAAGATTTGTGAAAGTCTCAACACAAACCCAAAAATAAATACTACTGAGAGATGACTTAGAACATATGATCACCTGCGAATGAAAGAAAAACAGCATATGCATGAAAGTAACAACCTCCTGTACTATAGAAATGTGTTTTTAAAGAGATGAAATAAGGCAATCTTCATAATCTCTTATGAAGCTAAAGAATGAGAATTTCCAGTTTTTAATGGAGAACTTATGATTTTTTTGACATTAGATTTAGCAGAGTTAATGTTCAATGTTATGTAGTACGCTTAGACAATTAACTCCTTCCTGCCTCTATTTTTATCAAAATGGGTATTTACTATGTATGTTCTTTGGATTGAATGTCTTGAGAAATGTCACCAATAAAATCAATAAAGGTTATTGCCACAAAGTGCTGGCAAGAGTGTTAATACCAAGGTATACACTCATCAGATTTAGTTAAGTCATGTAGGAGATTACATTCACTCTGCTTTTTTCCCTTATTTTTAAATAATATAAACAATACCTATATTTATTTTAGTTGTTTAAATTCCAAAAAGAATATCAAGTTTTAAAAAAAGATTTTTTTTGATACAGAGAAAGTGTTAGATAAAATTAAATAATAGTTCATAATTTTAAAAGGAGAAATCGTTTCATGAAATAAAAATTGACTGGAACTATTTAACCTAATAGAAGTCATTCACCCAAAACTTGTAACAATTACTTACAATGGTAAAAACTGAGAAGTATTTCTGACAATGCTCACCCCCACTGATTTATTTCAAATATTCAAGTTAAAAAAAAAAGAAATTAGAATATAATAATCATAAAGGAATAAATGTTGTTCACCTATGGTATAATTGTCTAAAAACTGCCACATACAATAAACCAGGTTATGAATTATCCAAATCTCAAAAGCACAATTAAATTTGAAGTCTGTATTAGTTTGCTAGGACTATCACAACAAATTATCACAGATTAGGTGGCTTAAACAATAGAAGTTTATTTCCTCACAATTTTGGAGGTTTAAGTTCTAAGATCAAAGTGTCAGCTTTTCTTCTTGTCAATGGCTATATTTTCTCTTAGTCTTCACATGATCTTTCCTCTGTCTGTGTCTGTGTCTATGTTCTAATCTCTTTTTATAAGGACACCAGTTGCACTGAATGAGGATTCATCCTAATGACTTCTTTTTAACTTATCTCTTTAAAACTTTCACATAGGAATTTTTTTATTTTTTAGTTGTTTTCTCACTCTGTGACCTAGGCTGGAGTGCAGTGGAATGCTCACAGCCACTGCAACACTGACCTGCTGGGCTCAGGCTATCCTTCCACCTGAGCCTTCCAAGTAGCTGGAACCACAGACACGTGCCACCATACCCAACTAATTTAATTTTTTTTTTATTGTAAAGATGAGGTCTTACCAAGTTGCCCCAGTTGGTCTAAAAACTCTGGACTCAGGCAATCCTCTCGCCTCAGCCTCCCAAAATGTTTTGGTTACAGGCATGAGCCATCGCACCTGGCCTCCACACAGGAAACAATTAAAAGTATGAACCCCAACTCCTTGATCTCACCAGAAGAGGCAATAGTGCTCCACCACGCATGAATCTTGATATGGCAAAAGAGGATGGATTTCCGGTTTCTACATGTCATGTAACTATTGGAGAGCAATCTCAATCACATCAGGAGAGTGGCTTCCCTCATCGGACAACTTTTACCAACTCAGTTAAAGGCCAAGGTCTCACATCCAGAGTTTGATACCTGGCACAATTAGACCCTGTCCTCCGGTGCAGGGTATAAGGCAATGGAGAGCCTCTAATCCTGATACGACTCCAAGTTTATAAGCTTTTCCCAATAAAAGTGGCATGAAAGCTTAGTAGGTAAGTTCAATAAAAATCTATTAAATTAGATCTTAATAATTGGGGTTATAAACCATGTTCATAGATGGAAAAACTCATATCATAGGAATATCAATTATCCCCAAATTAACCAACAAGTTAATGTAACTTTATTAAAAATCTTAGTGTGGTTACTTAGAGTACTTGATAAACTGATTTATATAGGAGAGCAAAGGATCAATAGTATTTAACACAATATTGAGGAAGAATAAGGAAGGGCAAATGTAATACTCTATAAGATATCAAAATCTATTTTAAAAATATATATTTTTGCTTATAAAATAAAAATTATTAAAATTTAAAACACCTTTTTATCAAAGGACATCATGATGAAAAAAAAAAATCAAGTCGTTACCCACAAAGTTGACTTTGTCCCAAAAATGGAATTCTCTCTTGTCTGGTGTCACAAGGCCAATATACAAAAACCTAAAGCTGGTGTCAAACTGTGCAGGCTTTAATATTATGGTCATAAAATGAAGAAGCAGGAACAAAGTCCACAACTCAATTTCTCATAGGGTGGGAGATGAGGGGATAAAAATATAGGGTTTCTTTGATAAGGTTGTTGGACTTTAACAGAAAGGGCAGGAATACTTTTCTGGGAATAAGCAGACATTTCTCAGAATTCAGATCACACCATTTTTCTCTCCTTTTTTGGGGTCTGATATTTCCTGTCATGGCTGCTGAGATGCATGTCATTTCGCATGTAAAGCTTATTATAACAAGGTTTGAAGTTCTTCAGAGGTTGGGTGGACTGTCATCTTTAATATTACCAATTTAACCCATTTGGTCAAGAGGGGAGCTTCTGTCTGCAGGTCTTTCTATTTCTTCAAGATAAGTAAGGTTGGTTTGAGGTAGAAATTTAGTTATGTCTTACACTGGGTAACAGTTTTGCTAGCTACAGTTTATTTCCAACCCAGCAGCCAGAATATCTTTGTATAACATAATTAATAACAGATCTCTGTGCTCAAAGCTGTCTTATGGCTTCCTACATTACTCAGAATGAAAGCCAGTCTTGTCCTGTAATATATATTCCTACATGACCTGATCTCTTCTGTGTTTCTGACCGAAATAACTCTCCATTTTTCACTATACTTTATGTACTCACTTCCTTGCTTTTTCTCAAACATACAAAGCCCACAGAAGTTACTGCTCTCTCTGTTATTCTTGACTCAATCACTCCTCTTCTGCATATCAACATTGCTCAATCCCTCATTTTCTTCAGGTTTCTGCTCTAATATCTTCTGTTCACCAAGATCTTTTCTGATCATTTTCTAAAAATATAGCAGCCTTCTCCTCCTCAGTAATTCTTGTTTTAGCTTGTATATATTTAAGGTTTGCAATGTGATGAGTTAATATACATATTCATTGTGAAAGTGTTATGACTATCAAAATAATTAACATATATTTTACCCCACATAGTTCTCATTTTTTGTAGGTGTGATGAGGAAATGTAAGAGCTACTCTGTTAGCAAATTTCAAGTTTTCACTGTATCATTATTAACGATAGCCACCATAAGGTACACTAGATCTCCAGAACTTACTTTCATTTATATAACTAAAAGTTTGTATCCTTTGACCATTGCAATCTTATTTTCTATTTCCCCCAGTCCCACCTAGCCACCTTTTTACTCTCTGGTTCTATGAATTTGACTATTTTTGATTCTACAAATTACTAAGATCACATGGTATTTATCATTTTGTATCTGGTTTATTTCACTTAGCATAATGTCCTTCAGAGCCATTCATGTTGCTGCAAGTGGCAGGATTTCCTTCTTTTAGAAAGCTGATAAAACGTCACTGTATGTATATACCACATTTTCTTTATCTATGTATCTATAGATAGATATTGAAGTTCTTTGGTTTGTCCTAGAATTTTTTTTTGACTTTTTCTTTGACCTGTTGTTCAGTAATGTATTGTTTAATTTCCGTCTTTGTTAATTTTTCCACTTTCTTCCTGTTGTTGATTTTTGGTTTCATACAGTTGTGGTCAGAAATATAGTTGATGTGACTTTAATGTTCTGAAACTGTTCAGACTTGTTTTGTGGGCTAACATGTGACCTATCCTGGAAAATGTTCTGTGTGCCCCTGAGAAAAATGTATGTTTTGCTGCTGTTAGATGGAATGTTCTATACATGTTTGAATGTCCATTTGATCTATAGTGTTGTCCAAGTCTGTTTTGCTTTGTTTTTAATTATCTATATGGAAAATCTATCCAATGTTGAAAGTGAAACATTAAAGTTTCTTGGTATTTTTGTATTGCCATCTATGTCTATTCAGTTCTGTTCTTATTTGCTTTACATATTTAGGTACTCCAATGCTGGATACATATATATTTACAATTGCCATAGCTCTGATGAATTGATTCCTTTATCATTGTATAATTACCTTATTTGTAGAAGTGTTCCCTTTTCACCACATCCGCCCCAGCATCTGTTATTTTTTGAGTTATTGATAATGATGGAAATTCACTCATGTATTCTCCCATTCATGCATCCCTATGGCCCAAACATCTCCCATTAGGCTCACCTCCAACAATAGGGATCAAATTTCTACATGGGATTTGAAGGGGACAAATATTCAAACCATATCATTCCCATTGTCATGGAATATCTTTTCTATCCTTTCTCTTTCAACCTATATGTATCTTTAAAGTTAAAATTAGAATCTTTTAGTCAGCATATAGTTGAGTCTTGTTTTTTTGTAGTTGTTTGTTTTTGTTTTTCCATTTAGGGAATCTGTGCCTTTTGATTGGATAATTGAATACATATTGATGGAAATGATTGATAGGTAAGGACTTACTACTGTCATTTTGTTTATTGTTTTTATTGTTTTGACAATCCTTTATTCCTTTTTTGTCTTCATTTGTGATTAGGTAATAGTATGCTTTAATTTTTTACTTTTTATCTTTTATGTATCTACTATAGGTTTTTGCTTTTTGGCTACCATAATGCTTACATAAAACAATTATAATAGACTATTTAAATATAATAACAACTTAACATTGATTGCATATAAAAACTCTACACTTTTTCTTTAGCCTACCACCCACATTTCATGTTTTCAATGTCCCAACTTCTACCTTTATTTACTATAAACCCCTTTAAAATATTGTAGCTGTTATTGCTTTCAGTAGTTTTTTCTTTAATTTTCATATTAAAGATATAAGTGACTTACACCACTATTACACCAGTATTAGAATATTCGACATTTGACTGTGTACTTACTTTTACCAGTGAGTTTCATATTTTCATAAGTTTTTGTTTTATTAATTAGCACCTCTTTTCTTTCATCTTGAGGAACATCTTTTAATATTTCTTTACAGATACAGGTCTGGAGAGATAAACTCTCTGTTTTTGTTTTATCTGGAAAAAAATTTCTCTATTTCTGAAGAAAAGTTTTACGAAGTAAAATATCTTTGTTGACATTTCTTCTTCTTTTTTTTCTTTTAGCACTTTGGATGGATCATCCTATGCTCTCTTTGCCTGCCAGGTTTCTGTTAGAAAATATTTTTATATTCTTATGGCAGTTCTCTTGTATTTGACAAGTCACTTTTCATTTGCTGTGTCCAAAACTCTCTTTGTCTCTAACATTTGACAATTTGATTAAAGTGTGTTTCAGTGAAGATCTCATAATACTCAGCCTATGTGGGGGCATCATAGATCTGGATGTTGCTTTTCCTTTTCAGATTTGTAAAGTTTTCTGTCACTATTTCATTAAGTAATCTTTCTGCCTGTTTCTCTTTTGTTGTTCTTTCTGCAATTCCCATAAGGTTTAATAATTGTTTTGCTTAATTGTGTTCCATAAATTATGTAGGATTTCATCATACTTTTTTATTCTTTTATCTTTTTGTTCCTCTGACTAGATAATTTCAAGTGATCTGTCTTCAAGTTAGTTAACTTTTTCTTCTGATTGATTATGTTTGTTGGTGAGGATCTCTATTGAATGTTTCAATTAAAACATTCTTTAGCTCCATAATATCTGTTTTTTCCTTTTTTATAGCTTCTATCTCTTTGCTGAACTTGTAATTTTGCTAATGTATTGATTTTATAATTTTTTGTTTAATTATGTATATGTATTTTTTGTAGCTCACTGAACTTAAGATTATTCGAAGTATTTGTTAGGCAATTTGTAGATCTTTATTTCTTTGGGTGCAGTCGCAGAAGCATCTTTTTGTTCCTTTGGTGGTGGTATATGTCTTGGTTTTTTACATTTCTTAAAATATTGCACTGCTGACCTTGCATTTGAAGCAATTCCCTCCTCCAGTTCTTAATGACTGGCCTTGAAATAGCAAGACATTTATCAACAAACTCAGAAAAAATGTTGGTGATCTCTCAGGTCTTTTCTATGGATGATGTACTTACCTCACTTCATAATTATCCTCTATTATTACATTTTGCTAATGTTCTATACCCAGAATTCTTGGTAACTCTTATATCCTTACTTTATTTCATTTTTCTCCTAAGTAGCTACCATCACCTAACATATCATACACTTTTGGGTTTTTTTTTTTTGTAAACTTTATTTTTGAGCAGTTTCAGTTTCACAAAAATTTGAGTGAAAAATATAGAGCTTCCATATACTCCCTTACCTCCCTTCTCAGTTTTTTCCTATTAGCACTTTGTACAAGTATGATATACTTATTACAACTGATGAACCAATATTGATACGTGATTATTAACTAAAGTATATACTTTACATTAGGGTTCACTCTTGGTGATGTACACTATGAGTTTTGACAACTATCCACAATTATTGTATCATACAGAATAGTTTCACTACCATAAAACTTCCCTGTGTTCCATCTATTCATCCCAAGTTCCCACCCCTCAAACCTTAATTCATCTTTTTACTGATCCACAGTTTTACCTTCTTTAGAATATCATATAGTTGTAAATATATAATATGTAGACTTTTCAAAGATTGGCTTGTGTCATTTAGCAATATGCATTCAAGATTTCTCTATGTATTTTTGAGGCTTGCTAGCTCATTACATTTTATCAATGAATTTTATTGTATGGATGTATCATAGATTATTCATTCACCAACTGAAGGACATCTTGGTTGCTTACAAGTTCTGGAACTAAAACTAAAGTTGCAATAAACATTTCTGTGCAAGCGTTAGGTGGACAGATGCAATCAACACATTTGAATAAATATCAAGTAGTGGGATTACCATATCATATGATAAAAGTATATTTAGTTTTGTAAGAAACTGCCAAACTGTCTTTTAAAATGTCTGCACTTGTTTGCAGTAATGAATGAGGACTTCTATTGCTCCCCGTTCTCACAAACAGTTGGTGTTGTCAGTGATTTGGAATTTAGCTATTCTAATAGATATGTAGTAGTATCTCATTCTTGTTTTCCTTTATAATTTCCTAAGATATGTGCCTAAATATCTTCTCATATGTCTATATGTCATGTTTATGTCTTCTTTAGTGACGTGTTTGTTCAAATCTTTGCCCATTTCCATATTGGGTATCTTTCTTTTTTATTTTTTAAGAGTTATTGTATAATTTGGATAGCTAGTACACTGATACTAATGGGTTCCTAGAACACCTACCCTGCAGAGAAAGCCTATACTACAAGGGGCTCACCTTCCAAGAGATAATTTTGGGGTTCCCTTCATATTTCTCTTTGTTTATTTGTCTATTATCTATTTATTATTATTTTTTTATTTTTAATGCATATAATTGGATTAATTAAATTCCATGATTAATGACATACTAACATCATTGATACAAATATACCTTACTATTTTATTAATCTTTTTATCTATTTTAATGCATTTAACATCCATATACCCAAATCCATTTGTATATTCAAGTTGTAGAACATTAGTAAAACACTGCTACATATTTTTCTTATCCTGTTTGCCTGTATCCTGCTTCCCACAGAGAAAAATCACTTTCCCAGTCGTTAAGCTTACTATTTCCCAGTTTTCAAAAAAGGAAATTTGCATAATGCTGTATATAGCCTTCTGAAAGTTGCTTTTATCTATCAACTACTACTACAATTTATGCATATTGTCACCCATAGTGCTAATTTGACACTATTTTAAAATATGAAAATACCAAGTATTAATCAGGACATAAAGCAATAAATCTGCTAAACTACTGCTGAGATTGTAAATTAGTACAATTACCTTTAGGAATAATTTAACATAATTAGTACAGTCAAACATGTACCAAATTTGTGACCCAGCCATTCCACATTTAAGTTTATTATATAGAAAAATTCTCACATAAATATATAAAGGATATTTAAATAATATTTACAGGAAAAAATGTTATTAAATATTAAACATGAGGATTAGCTTAAATATCCTGCTAAAACAATGAAAAAAATCAATAAACAAAAGCAATATAAAATATGAATAAACCTATAGCTCTAATGTTGAGTGAAAAAAGTGCTAAAAAAATAAGAAATTCAATTATTTATATCAACTTTGAAAAGCTATAAAGCAAACTGTATGTTTAAGAAGTACATGCATAAGAAAGTAAATATATTAAGCATATATAAAATGATAAACAAAAAATTTAGAATGAGGTTACCCTCTGGGGACTAGATAATCATGGAATTTCATAGAGATTATAAACTACTTTGGGAAAGTTACCTGTTTTTTCCTAAGCAGTTTTGAGGGGTTTTTTGTTGTGTGTACTATTTTCAATGTAATTTTTACAAGTTAGGCATTTATTAATAACTTTAGTAATAAAATAATACTATGAAATATTCTAGTGGAGTTTCTGTTCATTCATTAACCCTGATGAAGTTTTTTATTGTTTCCTAAAACAATCAAACACAAAAACATAAAATTAGATTATTTTATTTTATTTATTTATTTGTTTTGGTGAGAAAGTAGTTTATTAAGAAGACAGAAAAGCTCCTGCAGCAGGAGGGGACCTGAAAAAGGGTTGACCAATTAGATTATTTTAATTAAATATCTTTTTAAAAAGCATAAATTCAGTGCAAAGACTACTTTGGTTGTGACAAACTAACCAATAAATTAACAAGTCATGAGAAAGACTAGGGGCTCATGAAGAAATACAAATTAGGTATCATCTTAGGCAGATTTTTGTCAGGCATTTCTAAATGGTGGGCAAACATTAGCTAACCAGACAGACGCCAAATATGCTCTTATTTGGCATTAGATTAGTAGAGACAAGGGAGGCGAATGAAATACAGGTATACTGCATAAATATTGTGGCAAATTAAGTATAGGCATGCCATTGCAATAAAGTGAATCACATGAATTTTTCCTTTCCCAGTGCATACAAAAGGTATGTTTACACTATATTGTAGTCCATTAAGTGCACATGCTTTGAATAGAAAAGTTATTGCTAAAAAATGGTAACAATCATTTGAACCTTCAGCAATTCTTAGTCTTTTTGATGATGAGGCTTCCTGAACCAATGTTGATAGCTGATTACAGATCAAAGAGGTTGTTGCTGAAAATTGGGGTGGCTGATGTAATTTCTTAGCAACAACAAAGTTTGCCACATCAAGGTACTATTTCTTAAATCAAATATTTCTCTCTAGTATGTTATGCTATTTAATAGCATTTTACCTACATAGAACTACATTCAAAATTGGAGTCAATCCTCTCAAACTCTGTCACAACTTTATCAATTAAGTTTATGGAACAGTTTTAATCTTTTGTCATCATGTCAACAACGTTCACAGCATCTTCACCAGAAGTGGATTCCATCCCAAAGAACCATTTTATTTGCTCATCAATAAAAAGTAACTCATTTATTGAAATTTTATGAAATCACAACAATTCAATCACATCTTCAGATTTCACTTCTAATTCTAGTTCTCTCGCTATTTTCACCACATCGACAGTTACTTTCTCCACTGAAGTGCTGAACCTTTCAAAATCATACTTTAGGATTAAAGTCAACTTCTTCCAAATTCCTATTAATTTTAATATTTTGACATCCTCTCATGAATTATGAATATTCTTAATGGCATCTAGAATGCTGAATCCTTTTCAAAATGTATTTTTTCCCCAGACTTATCTCTAACTCTGGGTTCAAGTGATCCTCCTGTTTCAGCATCCCAATTAGTTAGCATTATGGGTTCATGTCACCATGCTCAGAATCATTCCATAAAGTTTTCAACTGACTTTGCTCAGATTCATCAGAGCCATCACTATCTACGGCAGCTTAATCCATGGGTTACAGAGTAGAGCAGGCATAAAAACAGTATTAATCTTGTACATCATCAGATCTCTTGATTGACTAGGTGCATTCTCTATGAGAAGTAATGTTTTAAAAGGAATCTTTTTTTCTGAGTAATAGGTCTCAACAATGGGCTTAAAATATTCAGTAAACTGTGCTGTAAATAGATATGTAGTCGTGTAGATTTTGTTGTTCTACTTATAGATCACAGGCAGAGTACACTTGACATAAATCTTAAGGGCCGAAGGACTTTTAGAATAGCAAATTTACTTTGACTTTAATTTAAGGTTGCCAGTTGCATTAGCTCTTAACAGGAGTGCTAGCCTATTCTTTGGAGATTTGAAGGCAGTATTGACCACTCCTTTCTAGCTATGGAAATCCTAAGTGGTACCTTCTTCCAATATTCCAACATAAAGCTGTGTTGTCTACATTGACAATATGTTGTTTAGTATAACTACGTTCATCAAATTATCTTAGCAAGATCTTCTGAATAACTTGCCGCAGCTTCTATATCAGCATTTGCTACCTCATGTTGCACTTTTATGTTATGGAAATGGCTTCTTTTCCTTAAATTTCACGAACAGACCTCTGCTAGCTTCAAATTTTTCTTTTGTAGCTTCCTCAACTCTCTCAAACTTCATAGAGTTAAAAAGAGTTAGGAGCTCTCTCTGGATTAGGCTTTGGTAAAGGAATATAGTGTCTGGTTTGATCCTCTATCCAGACCACTTGAACTTTCTCCATATCAGCAATAAGGCCATTTTACTTTTTTTATTATTGTCGTGTTCATTGAAATAGCACTGTTCATTTCCTCCAAAACTTTTTTTTTCTTTTTCCATTCACAATTTAGTTAACTATTTGATACAAGAAATCTGCCTTTTAACTTACCTCAAATTTTAAAATGTCTTTCTCGCTAAGCTTAATCATTTCTACCTTTTGGTTTAAAGTAAAAAATACACAACTCTTCCTTTTACTTGAACACTTAGAGGCCATTGTAGGGCAACTCATTGGATTAATTTCAATATTGTGTCTCAGGGAATAGGGAGGCTAAAGGAGAGGGAAAGACAGTGAAACACCTGTTCAGTGGAACAGTCAGGAGGCACACAACATTTACCACCAAAGTTTGCCATCTGATATGTGTACAGTTTATGGTGCCTCCAAACAATCACAATAGTAACAGCAAAGATAACTAATTCCAGATTATCATAAAAGATATAACAATTAAAATGTTTAGAATGTTTCAAGAATTACAAAATGTGACACAGAGACACAAAGTAAGCACAAGCTGTTGGAAAAATGGTGCTGACAGACTTACTAGACACAGAGTAGCCACAAATCTTCCATTTGTAAAAAGCACAATATCTGCAAAGCACAATAAAGTGATATACACAATTAAACGGTATTCTTATGATCATCCAGTTAAAAAGAAAATCCTAAGTAGAGATATATGGCCCTATAAAATGCATATCCTAGAGAGTTAATTGGCCAGAGAGAATAGGAATTGCACCTTGGAGAGGAAAATGATAAATCAGCTATCTGTAGGATAAAGAAGAAGACAAGGAGAAACTTCTTGGCAGATGAAAATCCAGTTCAAAGACATTATGTCTGGAGTACAGATAGAAAGGTCTATAATAATGTTGGAGAGTATGAGAAAAATAGAAAACAGTGAAATTATGCTACTGGTCACCTTTATCTTGACCTTACCTCCCACTGCCAACCTTCCAGTTATTTTTCTTTAAACAATATTTTTTATTAATTTATTAATCTCTAGTCCTAGAGTAACTATGCAATGAAAAGGGACTGAAGAAAGAATAGCTATGGTAAAGTGTAACATACACATACATAACAGTAAAGATCAAATACTCACAATTAATACTTGAAACATTTTTAGCATGTAAAAATCTGTCTCTATAATATAATCCCTGTAATCCACTGTTGTGAAATAAGTATTGTTGGCTTTCAGAACTTATTTTGACTATTTTTTTTTTATGGCAGGGGGGGACTGAAAGGAAATTGAAAATTGTTCCTTGCTAACATGAAAAGATAGTGCAGTATTTTGTGTCTTTTCTTTATTAAAAGAATGTTATTAACTATTATTGAACTCCAATCTGTTAGACTATAAAACAACTGATATTTTTGATACTTCTGAAGGGATTGTCACTTTTAAAAATTTTTTACTCTAAGGTTTTTAACAGCTTCGGCAGGAACTAAATTACACCAATTTTCACTGCTTAGTGTGTGATGCTATAACAGTATTAAATATTTTTCTAGTAATAAAAATGACTACATGGGGATCTAAGAATAAGTAATTTATTGTGTATGTTTTTAAAAGAAAAATAATGATGAGTTTGGCTCTACTTGGAAATTTTAGCAGTCTCATTTCCTATATATTACTGCTCAAACAAGATTTCTCTAATTTACAAAAACCACCAGAGACTTTATATTTGCTACATAATGGGAGGAATTCAGATAAGTATCATGAAACTTTCAATAATGTCCAGTGAAATTATACACATTCTGTTTTTACCACTACCTTCTTTCCCTTTTCTCACCAGCTATAACAGAGTTCCAGAGCTAGTGTTGAAATACTCAGTTTAGAACCCAATGTTAACGCTTAGGAGCTGTGTTGCATTGGGTCTAGATGATCAGTCTGCAAGATTGGAATATAAATAATACTTGCTTTACAAGGTTTATCTGAAAAGTAAAATGGACACAAGCACAGTCTGAATCTTATTGGAGATAGAGATCTTCTCTCAAGGTTCATTATATTCCTAGCAATATTGTGGCACTTTTTTGCATCTAGAATGTGCTCGATTTACATATAAAAGAATAGATCTAATACATTATTGGGATTCACATTCCAAGAGAAGCCTTAACTTTGGTAGGTAATTTGAGGGGTTTAATGAAAGATCATTTTTCTCCCAATGTTATCAAGAAATTTCACAGAAAGTCTTGGACAGCATAGATTGACTCATCAGTATATATGTATATATCTCAACATCTATTCTGATAATGCTTAAGACATTTCATACCTCACTTAAAAGTATACTTGTGTGGAAAGAAAATAGTATGGGAATAAATTTTGGACCATGATTGATTGTGGAGAGGATAGGATTGGATTTGTATCAATAAAGAAAGCACCCTTGGAGAAAGATGTATTTTTCTCTTATATCAGGTATATACATTCTAAGAAGTTCTCGATCTTCTTGATACCAAAGGAAAATGATTCATAGACATTATGAGCAAATGGAATCTATCTTTTTAAATTGGAAAACAATAAAAATTTGTCATGTACTTCTAAAGTAGAAGCTATTGCTAATATACACGTAATATTTTGAGAGAGTTGATGTTTCAAAATATTTTAGAAAACTATATATGTATAGTTACATATATATACACTTTCTCTCTGTGTATATATATTATATAGAGAGATATGCAGAGATATTCAGAGATGCTGGATTCTCTGAATAGCAGTCATTTGTATTTCAGACAACTACAGCATCAGACGAAATGAGACATCTGGTAAAATCTATAGAAAGGCATATGAGCTTGAGGATCTGAGGAAAATTTGCAATAGAAAAAAAGCAGCAAAACAGAAAAAACAAACCATATATTGCTAATGATTTAGAATGTGAGAAGAATTTTTTAAAGCTGATTTAATTTATTTTCTGAAGCTCAAAACTCTTTGTGATTATTAAAATAAATGAGTTTCTTCATATCTGGCAATAAAGAAAGCATTTTTCTCAGTGACACTGAAGGTGCCTCTCACCCATCTGTCCCTTTACTCAGTGGGGAAGAAGTGTGAACTGGAGCAAAGATGGCCCCAACCATCTCTAATTTGCCCTGTGACTTTGTTAAAAATCCTCAAAGATGTGACATTTAATATGCTCTTCTAAACAAATTTTCCACAGAATAATATACTCTCATAAACACTAGAAACTATGCATGTGATGTTAGAAGAGACCTTGGAGATTTCTACAGCAGCCTTTTATCAAGTGTGGTGCCCAACTCCTGCATGAAATTCTTGAGATTATCTGTAAAAATGTAGACTCTTGGGCTCTACTCTCAACTACTGAATCAGACTCTCTAAGTGATAAACTGGAATATATACTTTTAGCGATGTCTCCCAGGCGATTTTTGCACTCTTTAAAGTTTGAGGATCAGTTATCTAAGAATTTGTTGTCTACTATGGTAGCCACAACTACATGTGGCTATTGAGTCCTTGACAAATGGCTAGTGCCATGCTCAGGGCATAAAATACTCCCCAGTTTTTGAAGACTCATTATGAAAAAAAGTAAATATCTCAATAATTTGATATTAACTACATGCTGAAATTATAGTACTAAGGATATACTGGATTAATTAAATGTATTATTAAAATAAAATTCACTTATCTCTTTTTTACTATTTTCTTATGGCTACTAGAAAGTTTTAAATTACATGTGTAACTTATATCATATTTCCTTTGAACAGCACTGCTCTCTAGACTCCAGATGTCGATAACTTCATATCTTTTGCTCAACTTTATACGAAAACATTTATATTTCTTAATTTGTTAGATATTTAAAGAATATTCACTTTTAATTTTTATTTGTAGTATCAAAATTTTATTTTTTATTTAAATTTTATTTTTATTTACATTTTATTCTTTTTACTAAATTTTATTCTTTTTGTGTGAATATAAACTATTTTTATAGATGACATGACTTCAATGTTATAAGAAAAATCTCATGGAAACAATTGTCATTTTAAAAAATCCATAAATACATTTGATGTTACTGAATTCATGAACTTGAACAATTACCATCAACTGCAAAATTAGGCTACCAGCAATAACAGTTGACTGCTGTTTATAAGTGAGAATTACAAACTGCTTTTTCTGTACTGGTTTTACAAAGTATGTGTGTGTGTACACAAGTGTGTATTGTGGAAGTGCATGCATGTGTGCTTGTGGGCACAAGCAATTAATGCAGAAACCAGCTACTTAATCAAATTAATTTCCTATTCCACTCAAGCACACAGCAAGACAACATATCCTTGCAATTATATAAAAGCCATGTGACTAAGTTCTGGACAATGGAATTCTCCGTGGAAATGATAAACTGAACTTTCAAATATGGCCCATAAAATTCTCCCCTTAGCCAGGCTCGGTGGCTCAGCCTGTAATCCCGCGCCTTTGGGAGGCTGAGGTGAGTGGATTGACTGAGCCCGGGGTTCGAGACCCACCTGGGCAGCGAGACCTCATCTCTACAATAAATAAAAAAATCAGCCGGGCATGGTAGAGCATGCCTGTAATTGGAAGGCTGAGGCGAAAGGATCGCCCGAGCCCAGCAGGTCGAGGCTGCGGTGGCCGGGAGTGGCCACTGCACTCCAGTCTGGGTGACAGAGTGAGACTCCAACTCAAAAAAAAAAATTCTCCCCTTTGTAATCCTCCATTCTTTATCTCTGTCAGAAAATTAAATGAAGAAAGCTCTAAGGACCCAGGAGAAAATGGCAACACCAAAGTTTAAGTAGCCAGGAAATCCTAAGCATGGCTCAGAAAACAAAGGCCCACAAAAGCCTCCCAAGAAGAAAACGATCTTTATAGATTGCTGTACAAACAAAAATAAAATTATGATAATAATGTGGTAAGTCACTTGAATTTTAGAGTTATTTGCTATAGCAATTAGTCTAGTCTTTTCCTTTCTAAATTCAAATAAGCAATGTTTCATATTTATTGTGTTCCTAAAGTAAAACTAATTTTTCTAGGAAACTTGCAATGTTAGAAAAATAAGCCTCATCACATACTATCAACTATCGTAGAGAAGTCTTCTCTAAGACTTCTCTAAGATACTTGCCTTTTTATTAGTAACATTGCTTCAATTATGTAATCTAAAATAGCCTAAATTTATTTATTCTTGTATGTATAGACTGGGGTTCAGAAACTTTTTTTTTTCTTGTAAAGAGTCAGATAGTAAATATTTTCATCTCTATGGATCTCTATCACAACTAATCAATTCCTCACATGTCGTGCAAAAGTCACCTAGACAATACATAAATGAATGGATATGGATGTATTCTAATAACCTTTTTTATAAAAACAGCGGCGAACCCACAGGCTATAACTTGCCAACACGTGGTATTGACTAATTGCTGAATAGAAATTTGGAGATGTTAAACAGCATGGCACCTTCAGTCATTCAGCCTACTAAAAATATTAGGTTTTTTGTTTTTTTAATGTTGCGCCATATTCAGTTTAATGTTTCTCACTTAATGTACAATTTTGGAACAGATTTTTCAGAACTTCAAGAAACAATATTTTCTGTTTTCCCAGATGGGCCACTTTAAGATATCAGTTTGGGCTTTACTAGTTTTCTTATTTGTTTCTATGCTCTATTTCTTTATCTACTAAGAAATTGTTTTAATTACTTGAGAACTGATAGAAATGTGCATTAAAGGGAGAAGAGGAGAGAAAAAAATACAATTTAGACAGAAAAGCATTACCTAAGATGCAATTAAACAGTCACACATTTAAACTGTCTTGATCACAGAAGCCTCTCTGTAGCTTTTTTCCTGGTAATGCTGGTGCTTTTTTCACTGTTTTATCATTTGTTAAGTTTTTTGGAAGTTCTTCCCAAATTGTTATTCATTATGCTCCCTATATAAATTTTGTTTTTATAGAAACTTTATTTAGATTCAACTTTCGTGCTTTCATATAGTTTCTCTGTAACAAAAATGCAAGTGAAATAACCATCTCCCCCCAAAGAAAAACTGAACCCTCAGAGGAAAAAAAATAGGTTGTAGCAATATATGTTTACTCATTGGCTTTGACTATGAATTAATTAGCACAAAGAAGATGCAAAGAATGAGAAAATTTGTTTCAATTGAAAGATTTAAAAAAATAAAAATCTAATTTGGATAAAATTTACTTAATTGTGTCAATTCGATCAAAGTAGAAATAAAACAAATATTGGCATCAGTTATATCATGTACATAGCTTCTACAATTCAAATTTGATAGGATGTTTAATTTTTAAGCAAACATGTTATATCACATATCATAAATAACTTGAGTGAGAATAAAGCAACCATATATATTTTTAAATATACCCAATTTTATGACCAAAAGTCTTATGTTATAATTTTATGTTTTATATTGTTATGCAAAAATAGCTGATCTTGCTAGTTGTAGCGACTCACACCTATAATCCCAGAACTTTCGGAGACTGAGGTGGAAATAGTTTTTGAACCCAGGAGTTCAAAATCAGTCTGGGTAACACAGCGAGACCTTGTCTTTACAAAATTCTTTTTAAAAATTGGCCAAATGTGATGGCGCATGCCTGTAACTCCAACTACTAAGGACGCTGAGGTGGAAGGATTGCCTTCGCTCAGGGGTGAGAGGTTGTGGTGAGCTTCAGTTGGGCCACTGCATTCCAGCATGGGCAACAGAGTGAGACCTGTCTCAAGAAAGAAAAAAAAGTTGATCAGGTGTTTTTTTATCTACCATAAAAATGAAGAAATAGAAAAAATTTTACTATAGTTCACTGACTTTAATCAACAGTGCAATAGCCTCTGCCACAATTGAAGGTTTTTTCATGTCCAGAATGTTCCAGACTTACTTTCAGTGATTTCAACTCTTGTTCATATACACCTAATAGCAAAATAAAACAAAACAAGATAAACAAACAAAACGTACCAATATTTAAAAACTGGGAAATGTTACATGAAGAAAAGTAATGAGAGAGGCTCTCTGTTTTCCTTATTCCTAGAGAAACAGTTCCCATATGGTAAAATCTGGAAGAGGTTTCTTAAGAAATCAAGGGTATTTTTTTTTATAAAGCCTTGTAATTGCTCTCAATCCATGAGAAACTCAGCAATTTCAAGACAGACATCCATCAGCATTTGGAACATTCTTCTGTCAGTTTTGAGATCCCAGTTTCCTCTGACCTTGACACTCTTTACCAACCAGATGATAGTCAAAAGTGCTGCCCTAAGTCAAAAAAGACTTATTTTTATAGTATAAAGTTGCATAGTCAAAAAATTCTGAATTTACTGAAGAACTAAAACAATATCAGGATTCAGCAAAGGTTGATTGATAGAGAATATTTCTTATTAAGAATTTCATATTTTTTTATCAGAAATAATTCTGGATTTATATGGTTAATTGCCTTAAGCTACATAGTCAAGAATCTTCACTATTTACTGGAAATTATTTTGGCACCAACATCAAAATTTTTATTTCAAAATATGTAGGTGTCTTTGAAGAAAAGAGTTGTGGGAATGGTTAAAGTAATGCTTACTTGGTTTCTAACATTGTTTGCTTTATTCATTTCACTGTGTCACAGTGTTTTTTCTAAAAAAAAATAATTTAAACATTATGTATCTGTTAAGCATATACCACACTATCTCTAAGGACAAGCTGGGGGAAAACTGATATTTTGCCAGCTAGGAGAGAACACAAATAGACACACTCAGCCTTGCAGATATATACAGGCCACAAAAAGTACAAGAAACAGAAGTAGATCCTGTGAATTGAAACAAACTTTCAGGACACTGAGTATGAGGATTTTTATCATTTTTTAGCTACAAAAGCACATAGATTTTTCTTGTAGCAGAAAGATTTCAGGAAGATCAATTCATGCATCATGACCTTTCAAGGCTGCTATGTGTCAGAAGCTCTGTCTAGAAAGATTGATAAGGCTGCCCTGCTCTTGATTTCCCATTGCTGTTTCTCTACTATCAATCTTTGACAACCTGGATGTCTAAGAGCAGGGTTAGTAAAAGTGCCACACAGTTCAGAGATCCCTTCTAAAACCAACAGATTGAGGGTGTTAGTTCTTTGGAAGAATTCCCCTCCCCTTTCAGAATCTCTAAATAAAATAGCACAGAAATCCTCTCTCTCTCTCTCTCTCTCTCTCTCTCTCTCTCTCTGTCATCCTTCCTTATTTCGTTTCCAATTTTAAGGCTGTGCTTTCTAGGCTCTACTGAAAAGATTTTTCTATTAGTTTGTTTTGTTTATTTAACTTTTATTTTCCCTAATTTAAAACATAATTCTATATGTCTGTGTATCTCCTATTTGTGTACAAACACACACACACACACACACACACACACAATCACTGTAGTTCTGGCCAAGTGAGGGGGCTTTTGAAATATTCATGTTGGAAAGCCAGTGTCTGCCTCAGAAGCTTTTCAAGAACAAAACTAAGAAGTGTTAAACACTATCTCCTGCTCCACAGATAGCATATTTAAATTCTTATTGTTCAGTAAATTTCTGCCCAAGTCAAGTTATAAAATTTGCTTGAGGCTACATTTAATTTTTTGTGCTATATTTTCATCCCTTTACTTTATTGGATTATTTTAACAATAATAACAATTATTCTTATTCTCGATCATTCCTTCATTTATTCGGAATAAAGTCTTTCTGCATCTATTGCATGCCAGACACTGTCCTAAGCAAGAAAGCTATAAAGTTGTACAAAATAACCCTGGTTTCTGCTTCCATAGATTTTATAGTCTGGTCAGCAAGTCATATATAAATCAAATAATCCCACAGCAGCATTTGTGCTAGCTAGCTCTGAAATCCCCACGGGTTCTCTGATGATGTCCAATAGGCACCTGACCTAGTTAGAGAAGTCAAGGAAATGCCTGCTGGAGGAAGCAGAAGGTGAGCTGAGATTTGAAGGATGACTAGAAACATTTACTTCTGTTTTTTTCTAGCAATTAATTTGTTGTCAATATGAAACATAGTTTCCATATAATTTGTGTGTCTGGCAGATGTCAAAGGTTATCGTGTTCTTTCTTGCTGTAGAGTCTTTGGTTTTTTCAAGTTTACCCTCCCATATTTGCAAGAATAGGGATAATGCCAATTGTTTAACCCAATTGTAAGAATTCTAATCTTCTTGCATATAATTTGTTTAAGGATGGCATGAATTGCAACCCTGGCCGATGACAGGTCAGAGGAAATCTAGGAGCTTCCGGGAAAAATGTCTTAGAAGGACATATGTTCTGCAGTTCCCACATTTAGATATTGTTGCATGAGGACCTGATAACAGAAAGAACTGTAGTCATTTTGTGACCATATGCAAGCTGAGGTGTTTCTCTCCAGGTGAGCATGAGAGTGCTGAAAGATGCAGGAATCACACATTCATGCTGATACCAGTTAGCTGTTGGGATTACTTGTGCATTCCTGACCTTTCTCTGGATCTGACCAGTGAGGTAATAAACAGCTATTTTTAGGCCTTCGTTTGTCGGATATTGTGATCACTGAAGCTAAAATAATCTCAATGATAAAATATGTTCTAATTCTTGGATTTAGCAGGCTAATTATAAAACAATAGCAATGACAGAAAACTATCTGGAAAAAATTCTCAAAAGAGTTAACTTCAGAGAGGAAAGAAGTGTTAGAGGATGGGATATAAATGACTTTGACAAGTTTGCAAAGAACATTATTTATCGACAGCTTTGTTAATTAAAGATTTTTTAAAAAGTGATCCAGTATAAATTTGCATAATTGTTACAAAATTTAATTTTTTTCAGGCATTAGCTCAGTGCTTTCAATGCCTGACTTACAGAGAATACTCAATTAATTTCCAATTATGATTAGTGAAAGAATAAATGAATTGAATCCTTTCAAAGTGTCTGGAGAATGGAAAAGTCATTATCTCCATTTATGTTAACTCACACTTAACACTAACCATGTGAGTACTGGCATTACTATTTCCATTTTCTATAAGAAATTTCAGCCTCAGAGAAGGCAAAATTATTGAGCAATCAACTAAAATTTAAAGCCAAGTTTTTCTGATTTAAAAGCCCAGAAGTTTCTCTAAGCAGGATCTTCTCTTCACAATTTATAACCAGTGGTTTAGAGAATGAACTATTTTACACTAGAAATTCTATTACTCATTTTACTAATTACTTGAGCTCCTTAGAATTCTGATTTTTTCCTAATTAAGAAAAACAAGTTTCCACTGTAATTTTGCTGCTTTCCTGAATAGTGCCAGGGAATGTTCTAGCTTTTGCCACTCTAATACGGAGTTCTTATTAGCCATATCAGAGTCACTTGTTAGACTTGGAAAAAAATATTTCTAGTCTCCATATGGGAGTTAGACCCAATAATATATATTTATATAAATCCCTTAAGAGACTGTAACACCAACATTGAAGAATAATCACACTCCACTCAGAAAATATGCTATTTTTGTTAAATAAAAAATTCACTCATAAGAAAGAAGTCAATTAAAAATGCAAAAAAGATGCATGGTTACATAAGATATCATAAAAATAAATCTGCTTATTTTCTATCTTACCATTTAAAATAAATACTAAATTCTCAAGAAATAGACCTTCTGTAACATATTTATTTCATCAAAAGTTAATTAAAAATAAATTTTTATCTAATGAAATACATTGACTAAAAAAAATCACTTAAGCTAAAAACCATCATCTATATGAGCCTGGTTTTCTTTAATAAAAAGTTCATTTAAAGTAAATTATGAGTGAGAAATTAGATCTGGTGTTATATTTTTAATAGGTTCCTCTGGGGTGCTCAGAAATTCTGAAGTTGGAAGTCCAAAGAATATGAGTTAAGTACAAGCAGATGCTGTCCCATAATCCCATTGTTTTCAATGTTAGACAACTCCTCTTAAGCATTTCTTTTTTTAAATGAGCAAGATTTTATGTGTGTTTAATAAGCCAATGCACACTATGCTCTCTAATAGCTCTGATGTCTCTATATCGCAGATGCCTGCAAAAGAAATTCATTCATTCATTTATGCAGACATTAAATACCACATTCCAGGCACTGTTGGAGACAAAAAATATACGAAATCCAGTAGAATACAGTGGGCAGAGACAAAAACATGTATAAATACAAAGAAACACAAAGAACCATGTTTAGAGGTATCTTTAATAGCTTGATGAATGTGTGTGGTGGAATTAAGTTGAAGAAGTTAACAGTTAGATGGCCAAAAGGATTGTACACTAGATCAAAGACTGAATTTTTATTGAAAATTTAAGAAATTTTAAGAAGTCTAGTGATATGAATACTCTGAATTAAGGGTTAGAAACATAGACAATAATTTGCTGTATTTACTCATTTTTTTCCTCATGGCCAGTGAATAAATCAACTATTTGTATGCCTGGGAAGGTTATTTAACTTCTCTACTTTGATATTTACAATTTATTGATTCTCAAACTAAGGAGAATGTTAATGCCCCCAAGAAGTCCTGCAGTTAGTTCTACAGGGCCCTTTCAAAACTCTCTGGAGAAATCAGGAAACACCCACACAAAACACAACGTCACCACTTTTATTTGCTTTATATAAATGGCTTTGGATAAGATTACATTTACGTAAAACATTAACTACCCTGAATTATATATGCTCTAGAAAGCTCCATCATCATAAGGCAATAGGTCTATAACGTGAACGTAATATCCATCAAAATATGTTGTCTAAAATATTAGAATATTTGAAGCATCTAGCCAAGCACATTATTCTTTTCTAAATGAATTATTCAGGATGGCTTTTCTTCTGCAAGTCACAGAAAAAAAAATCAAATTAATTTTTTGTTTAATTTTTTGTTTGTTTTTTAAAAATAAAGATAATTGCTTGATTCACTGACTTAGAGGGACAAGGTGGAACTGGTTTCAAGGCAGATCCAGATACTGGGCCTCAGATAATGGCATCTGGCTCCCCTCTCCAGGTTCCTTTCCAATGTGTCTTATCTCTAATTCTTCTTAAGTCATCTTCCATTCCTTTTTGTACAATTAAAATTGCTCCAAGCAGAGAGAAACTTAGCCAAAGTCACTATGTTTCCATTTTCCAAGTTGGGAAGAACATAGGAGAAAAGTGAAAGTATCTATTTCTTTGTAATTACAAATAAATTCCAAAAGAAAGTTCAAAATGGCTAGATCTGTATCATGTGTCTAAGCCACATTTTTGTCTCTGTGGCTGATAATTTTTAAGCAAATTAAACACACACACACAGACACACACACACACACACACAGTTTCCATTTTGTTGAAACATAAATTTTAAGCAAAAATCTCACAATTGCTTGTATCAAAAGAATTACCAAAGGTACTATTATCTCAAATAATTGATAGATTCTTTAGGAAGGAGAGTCTTGGCATTATCTGGTAGTGCAATTTAAATTATTTCTACATCTTAATTTTTATTTCAACCTGTACTTCTTAAATACATTTTAATTCTTGGATTCATTTAATAAGAATTATTCTCTGAACCAATGATGCTTTAATTTCACCTAACTTTCACAGAAATACATCCATTCTTTATTCATTTTTGGGGAAGTATTACCAAGTACTTTAGGAACTGGATACATCAATGAACAAAAGCCTAAAAGACATAGCACTTTACTGGGAGTTTGTTTTCTATTTTGAAAGACAAACAATAAGCAAGTAAACAATAAACAGTATAATTTCATATAGTGGTGATATGAAAAGAATAATATAGATTAAGGGATAAAAAGGAAGCACATGAGGGCAAAATCAACTGACTGGGAGAAATCTATGTGAAAATCTAAAGAAAGAAAATCCAGACAGAGGGAAGAGTTAGTTTAATAAGATAAATCTGGTCTCTAAGGGGCAGAATAAATTCATAAGAGGGTGGAGTGGAATGAACGTGATTGCGAGAACATGGAGTGAAGAAGATGGGCCAGATCAAGCAAACCTTTTTAAGCTACAGAAAGAATTTTAAATTTTATTATAAGTATAACAGAAAACCATCAGAAGATTTTGTGCCAGAGAGAAACACACTTTAATTTGTCCAGTATCACTGGTTGCTGTGTAGAGAAGAGACAGTGAGGGGTTAAGATTAGACTTTGTAAGATCAGTAGAAAGGTGATGGCTGTAAATCATGTGAGAGATGAGGGGGGAGCTTGGAAGTTGGGAAGAGAGTGACAGAGTAAAAATAGTGAGAAGTGCCAGAGTCGCTCCAGCTGGGTTCAGGGTCTCCCAAAGGAAGGAATGGAGTAGGCGTTGAAGGAAACACTTGTACACCTGACTCTGGTGTTAGCAGGACAGATGCCGTTTATTGTCAGTTAACAGTGAGCTTTTATATTATTCGTACAAGGAAAAGGACAAAGAAAATTCTTACAAGATGTAACCAGTAACTTAATCAATAACCTTGATGTAACCAGTAACTTAATTAATAACCTTGACTGAGATAAAAAACAGGACAAGCAGTTCATACATGGTGTTCTTTAAGGAGCCACTGTGACATGTACTTTTTCATGGACAGATGGTTTTTCAAGAGTGTCACTGTCTTGTGATTTTTAAAGCACATGATAAGTTTTAAAAGAATGTTATACACTAGAGATGTTAATATCCTCAGTTTACAAAATTTAATCTAATTATGTCTAGGAAAGTTTCATCCATCTAATTTACTCTAACTTAAACTATAAAAACAAGTTTATAAATCATTCCTACAATGATTACCACAGTTTAAAGATTATTGAATAACATACACTCCAATTAAGCTTAAGCCACTCTATAATACTAAATCTGTATAGCAAAAACAACATAATATAGAAATGCTTATTTTTTTATGTTAGAGGCTCAGATAAGTATGGTTAATGAGTTGTAACTGTATCCTAACACGCAAGCCACAATACAAACCATAGTAACTGGGGCAAAATAACATTCTGGAAACTCTAATTAATTGTTAATCAAAAAGTGACACTACCAAGCAATTATCTATCCACACCTGATGTTTACGGTTTTGCTCATGACTCTTTGGTGAGATTAAGGAGTTTTTTATGGATGTTAGAAAGAACACTCTTTCATTGTTTTCATTGTGAGTTTTTGAGCCATAACACTAGACAAAGTGACAGTGAGGCCTAGCACTAGGAGGTCAGGGGCATAGCCAGATAAGGGAATAATAGAAACAACCTTTTCTGGTAAAATACTCTTCTGTTTCTACGTAGGGAGCATTGGATAATGTGAGTTGGAGTTTTATTTTTCACCTTCAGACTGTACAGAATTTTCCGGCTGCATCAGTGACAAAAATAGAAGAGGTAAGGGTTTCAGCTGCTCAGGCTTGTTTTGCGGCCTGGGGCTTCAGCCCCCTGGACTTTGTCAGCAGGCAGGCCTCCCTGGCTGGCTCCCAACAGAGAAGAAATTTAATTTGAGATAGATGTTGAAGGCGGGAGTGATAGGATTTGCTGATGGATTGAATATAAGTTATGAGCAGAAGGGAATGAGGAACAAAGATGGCTCTTGTGTTTCTAGCCTAAGAAACAGAGAGTAAGAAGCAGCAGAAATTATGACCTAGATTGCGAACACCTGGGCTTAACCAGTTTTTAGTTCATTCTTCAAGCAAAATTGTCAACTAGTATAAATATAATCCTAAAGAAAAACAGTTTAGAAATAATCATTGAGAGAGTGCTATTTGAAAATTTTAGATAAATTTGAATTTATCTGAAAAAAGCTATTTCTGGTATAAAGGACTCAGAAGTATTGTTTCAGAAATTCTGGTTCTGCTTGTCTTCACTTGTTTATCTTTGTTTAGCATGGTTGGTTTGATTGATAGTGATTATTTCTGAGTTTTCAGTATGTGATAACTACTTTTCACTGATTTATTTGGCAGCATGTCAACACTTTGATTAAATTCCCACTCGTTTTTCTACAAATGTGCTCTAATTTATAAAGATCTCAAGAGTCTACTTATTTACAAGTACTTCACTGTATGGTAGCCTCTGGGCATTTAACTAGAATATCTATCTGAAAACAAGTTCAAGTGTTAAGACAGAAACAATTCTGTATATGGGAAAAATCTATTATGCAAAAGGACTCCTACAAACCCGATGACAAGGAATTTCCAAAATTTCTGGCACATACCAAACTCTAAGCTTAATGTTTTCCATTACTTTAGATTTGTTTTTTTAAACTCTTATCTCCAGAACCTTCATTCAAGTGCTTCCTGATGAATAGTGATTCTGAACAACACCATCAAAATCTAAATAGCTGGGCCTGTCCATATGTGAAGCCAAAAGTTTGTCCATTCAATTTCTAAACAGCAAATTTTAAGTACCTAAAATTAATTGCTAATGCACATTTTAAACAATGATAAATATAATATAACTCTCTAATTTTATTCAGCTACTTTACCCATCAATTTTCAATTCTGTTCTTTCAAAGATTAACCAAACCTCATAAATAACATTCAACAACCACATATTCAGGACATAAAGGCACATTTGTGCTCTACTGAATATTTAGTGACTGACATAATAACTTTAGGGGAGGAATTGAATCACCATCTTTTTAAACTTAATTATTTGAGAAAGAATATGTATCTTTACATTATTTCATTTCCAGAGTCTAAAACTAAATGAAAAGGAACAGAAATATCTTTTAAGTGTCACTACGTGCCTTGAAATTTAGACATACCACCCAGTTCAATACTCACAACAGCCCTATAACAGAGTTACTAATATTCATTTTTTTCTAATTAAAAAAGTTAGAGTGGAGATTGAATAATTTTTTTGAAGTTACACAATTTGTAAGTGGTAAAACTATAATATTGCATAGGTTTGTGTCTTAGCCCATTCTATTTCTACTATATTATGTTTTAGTCTATTCAATTAAGGGAGAAAGAAGCTTTAATCTATCTCTGAGTAATTTAGATGTTGTCATTTCCTGGGAAAGTTTCTGTTCTTGCCCCATACTTATTTTATAGAAGAATTTAGCCTTTGTTGTACTATAAAATCAGTGTCAACTCCAAGATATTATTGGAATGTGTGCTGGTTAATATTATATCAACCTGGCTAGGTTAGGTGTCCAATGCTTTGTCAAACACCGGTATAAATGTTGCTATAAAGGCTAATGTTAGGTATGATTAAAATTAAAATTAGTAGACTTTGAATGAAACAAATTACTCTCTACAATGTGAGTGGGCCTCATCCAATCAGATGAAGGCCTTAAGTACAAAGACTAAGATTTCCTGAAAAACAAAGATTTCAGCATTAAGACTGCAACATAGAAACTGCCTGAGTTTCCAACCTGCCTTCCCCGCCCTACAGATTTTCTTCCCAAGTCTGCATGCAACATCAACTTTTAACTGAATTTTCTTTCTGCTGGCTTGCTATACAGATTTTGGACTTTCCAGCCCCCATGATTATTCAAATCCGTTTTTAGAATAAATCCATTTATGTCTCTCTCATGTGCACGCGTGTGTGTATACATACATACATACATACATACATATGGGGGATTCCCTGTCATGTATATATTTCAAAAAATATAATTTATTTAAAAATGTGTATTTATTCTTACATGTTTAAACTTCAGTCACCTTCAAAATGCTCATTTGATGCAACACACCTATTGAGAAGCTTTTTCCACTGTTCACAACAGTTTTTGCACTTGTCAATTTTGATTCCTTTTGGTGCTTCTGCTGTTTTTTTGTGCATAATAATAGAAAAAGACTCAAATGCCCTAAGAGGCTGTTGCTAGAAATATGAACATTAAAGATGCTTTTAATAAAGTCTCGGCTGCAAAGGGAGGGATACGCTATTGGAAACTGGAAAAAAGGCAATCCTTATCAAAGTTGTAGAAAACATGAATGAAATATATTCTATTTGGTGGAAAGTAAACTTGGTATTACCTCTAATATTTAGAGGAGGTTTCTAAGTTAAATGTTAACAGTGTGACCTGGTTTCCCCCTTACTTCTTATAGAAAAATGTGAAATGAGAAATAATTGAAAAAAGGAAATGTTAAGCTGAAAGAAACTAAAATTTGAAGATTTGGAGAATTCTCATCCTATCCATCCTGCAAAAAATGAGAAGTGTGCTCTGGAAAGAATAACAAGTTTGTGGTTAGATGACCTTTTTTTTTTTAAAGCAGGATTTATGAGAGGACAGAAAAGCTCCCACAGTGGGAGGGCACCCAAGGTGGTTGCCCTAGACAACCTTGTTTAAAAGAGATTAAATATGTGACTAGTAGATGTAGTCAACTATCCTAACAGAAATGCTGGTAGCTTGCACTATAGAGGGCAGAAAGGGAGAGAAATGAAAAAAGGTTTTTGAACTTCTGATATTCTACAGGTGGGAAATCAGTTTATAAAGCTACCTGACTATGAACATGCTACCCTTCAGGAAAACGAAGAATGACCTTTAGAATTAGCGGATACCACCCTGGCAGGCCTGGAGGACAGAGCATCAAGCCAAAGAGGATTATTCTCTAGCAATATCATGTAATGGAACTTGATTAGACTGCTATGTTTTCAATTTGCTTAGGATACATGATCTCTTTTTACTTTCAATTTTTTCCTATTGAAATAGGAATATATACCCTATGCCTGTCCCACCATTGTATTTTTGGAAATAGATAATTTATCTGGTTTCACATATTCACACATGGAGAGAAATTTTGTCCTAGAAAGAAACATTTCAGTGACTTAGATGATGAGATTTGGAAAGTTGAGTTGATGAGATTTGGGGCTGAGAGTTGATGCTAAAATTATTAAGACATTTTGTTGGGACAGTGTAAATATATTTTGCATATGGGAAAGACTTGAATTTTTGGGAGAAACATTGCTATGGGCTGAAATGTATTCCCCCATAAAATATATTTTGGATCTTAATCTCAGAACATCAAGACTTTACTTGAAGATACAGTCTTTGTATCAGTAATCAAGTTAAAATGCAACAACTAATGTGGATCCTAATCCAGTTTGACTGGTATCGTCGTTAAATCGGGAAAATTTGGAAAAAGACAGACAGACACATAAGGAGAATGGCATATGAAGGTTAGAGTTATGCTGCAACAAACCACAGATAGAGGGCTGGTACAGATTCTTTTCTAGTGTCTTCAGACAGAGTGTGTTCCTGCCAACATATTGATCTCAGATTTCCACAATGGTGAGACAATAAATTTCCATTGCTTAAGCCACACAATTTGTGGTACTTTGTTATGGCAGCCTAGAAAGCACACACTTATTTCAATAGGATTTTTATGGAGATTTTGTGGAGAGATGGGGAAAGGGAATTTATATAACTCCCCAAGCAGTAAAACAATAAATTCCTCATTACTCAATTCCCCTTTCCAGCTCTGATTGGTGTTACCGCTATATTTTCTTTCTCCATTCAGTCTCTCACTCTTGTCTCTGGTTCTTGACTAAATTTACTCATTTTCTTTACAGAAAAACAAAAGGTTTTCAAAGTTAGGAGCCCTGGGATTCTAGAAATCAATTTAGCAAGTACATTATTATGCCTCCCTTCTCTCCCACCTCAAATACACATTAACAAAGTATTCACCCAATACACAGGCCTCTTTTGGATAGCAATTAAAAGACTTTTCTCCCACTTGACAGTCTTTCTTTCAATCTTTCTGTTTGAAGTTAGCACTTGCATTTATATTTGGCATCAAATGGACTCTAGGCCTGCATCATCAAGTTGGAACTTGATACAAAACTGCAGTAGATTAAAGCACTATCATAGATCACAGCCTACTTCACTTTACTTTTTTTTAACTTAGGATATGTTTTGAATAGGTTTTTCTTACCTATATAAGATTAAAAGAAGAAAAACTGACAGCATGGAGAAAGAATCAGAAATAAGAAGGGGGTGGGTGGGGGGAAAGATTTACCAACTGGAACCTTTACTAGCTCATACTTGGGCTCTGGTACCATTTTAGTTTCTGCACTGCTTCAGATGTTTCTTTCCTCTCTCTACCCTTACCCAAATAACATTATCTTGTTCTTTACTGCTATTGTTTGAAAATATTACCAGTGAATTTGTAAAATGGAAATCCATGTCTATATATCTTGTCGTACTAGTGACTTCACTGTATTTTAGAAAGTTCATAAAAACAATGAATGACAATTTATACGCTACAGTTACATACATTCTTACTAGAGACTGGAACAAAAACATTTAATAATAAAAATATTTAAAACTAAATGAATTTTTCTGTACAATGGATAATTCTATGTGTATTATAGAACATTTTAAAACTCAATAAAAGTAAATCAAGAAAATAAATATCACCACACACCAAGAAAAATAGTCATGCTGGTATCCTGATAAATTTATCTCTAATCTCTTTTTTGTGCAGATTTCTTGAAAAGTGCTGCATTAAAATTAACTAGTATGTCACTGATCTTAAGATAATGGTTCAACTATTATTAATTTGGAATTTTGGAAAAAGAAATATACATGTAAACTAGCATTCACATGTAAAGTTGAAGCCATAGTCTGCTTGTTCAGTGGTAAACATCAGTTAGTAAATACACAGGAAGTGCCAAGATCTCTACTAGGAGAGAGAATAATAAAAATAACTCACGTTCTCTGTGTTTAAAGCAAATAAAACTAAAGGCTCAACTTTTGTCATTTTAAGAAGCTCAGCCGGGCTTGGGGGCTCAGCCTGTAATCCAGCGCTTTGGGAGGCTAAGGTGAGTGGATTGCCTGAGTCCGTGGGTTCGAGACCCGCCTGGGCAACTTGGGGAGACCTCATCTCTACAATAAATCAAAAACTTACCCGGGCGGGTAGCGCACGCCTGTAATTCCGGCTACTCGGAAGGCTGAGGCGGAAGGGTCGCCGGAGCCCAGCAGGTGGAGGCTGCGGTGGCCGGGAGCGGCCACTGCACTCCAGTCGCGGCGACGGAGTGAGACTCCAACTCAAAAAAAAAAAAAAAAAGAAGCTCAACAGGACCACTTCTAATATTGATCGTGAATAGAGCAAAGATTTTCCCCCTGGATTTTTGTGTCTCTATTCTGCATCGTTCTCTTATCCCTTTTCTATCACTTAGATAACAACTTTTTTAAGTTTTCACTCCTCTACCCAAGTTTAGATGCATTATCTCAGTCACAAGAACGTGTAAGTGACTTAAAGCAATTTAAAGTACCTTTCATTGGCTACTTTAATTTTAAAAACCCATTAAAGCCTTAACATAAGAGCATAATGCACTTAAGTTAGAATTTTGGTAGTCATCTAATGAGTAGAATGGTAATTTTTCAAAATAAGATCATGATTCTACACATTACTGAATACAGTTATACTATATGGGTATTATTCATTCTATGTACATGGTTGGATATGATAATAGAATCGTTATTTTTAATGTCAATCACTTAAAAAAATCCTAAACCAGGCTCTGATTTTAAGAATCATCATATTTAGGACTATCTTTGATTCCACAGAGGCTAAAAGGATAACAATCAGCATCTGTATTGCTTCTTTTTCACCATAAAATGCTTTTAATTTACATCAGCGCCATCTATAATACAATTCTGAAAATGTATCATAAAACTGAAGTTACCTCGAAGTCCAAACTAAAATTTAACAAATATTTGTAAAGACCATATTATGTAAAAGACTCTGTTAATATATTAAAATGACTAAGCATTACCTCAGAGAGCTTAAATTGGGCAAATAGATACATAATAATAGTTAAAGAAGTAGTTGTAGATTATCTCAAAATTCCACATTAAACCTAAAATGGCTTTCATTCCAAAATCCAGTATTTTTGGAAAATAGTATCCGAATAAATTTTTTTTTAAGTATATGTCTGAGGATTATACACAAGAAGCTGATCATATATATCAAATTGGAAACTTTGAAAGTCTCTCTGGAGGTAAACTTAATTAATTGAAGAAGCTAATAAATACAGATTCTACCATGTGGTCAATGTTAAGGAATATGTTTGACATTACTACTAAATTTATTAGCTAAATAAGAAGTATTAGTAACACTCTAAAACAAACCTGTCAAGTTCTGTACAGCTCTATGATCCCCTAAATGAACATCTACATTTAAATTGTGTAGGTTATCCCTAAAAGCAATTGAAAAGTGATAAATGTATTGACATCAATAATTGAAATGTCAGGTCTAGTAATTTATAAAACAAAAGCTATTAAATTTCTTTTCAGTTCAAAATTCTAGAGTTATTGTCAACTCCAACTTGGATGGACTAGAATGGGCCAGACCATAATAATTTGGTGTTTTAGGACCTACTGGAATATAAGCAGTCTAGCACACAATGTACACAATTATGAGGACAGGAGTCTGAGCTCTATGTAAGAAACTTGTGTTAATTTTGGATTGGCAATAAGTTTAAAGATGAAAGAACGAAAGTATCATCCATAAGAAAAAAAAATGATGAATTAGAATTTATCAAAATTAAAAACTTTTATTCTGTGAAAGAGCCTGTTAAAGATTGAAAGGACAGTCTAGAGAAAAATGTTTACAAATTATATTTTCTGCTTTGAGGCTTATATCCTGAATATACAAAAAAGTTTAAAACTCAATAAAACAATTCAATTAAAAATGGGCAAAAGATCTGAACAGACACTTCAGCAAAGAAGGCATATGAAGGGCAATCAAGGAGATGAGAAAATATGCTCCACACTACTTGTCATTAGCTAAATACAAATTAAAATTGCAATGAGTTATCACTACACATCTGTTTAAATTATAAAAATCAAACAAATTGACAATACCCAATTCTGGCAATGGGATAGAAAAACAGGAACAGGAACTCTTGTTCATTCCTGGTAAGATATACAATTAGGCAGTTTCTTATACAATTTAAAAAGTATTATTTGCTCAAGTGAATTGTTCACACAAAAACTCATATACAAATGTTTACAGCAGTTTTACTCATAATCTACCCAAACTGGAAACAACAAACTATGGAACATCCACACAATGGACTGCTAATTCTCAACATAAAAGGAACAATTGATTCACATGATTAACTGGAATAATATTAAATGCATTTTGCAAAATAAAGGAACCCAGAACCAAAAGACTACATATTACATGATTTCACTTATATACAATTCTGGAAAAGACAAAACTATAGATGGAAACCATATAAATGACTGCCAGTCATTGGGAAAGGGAAGAGTGGCTGACTAAAAAAAGTTCACACAGAGAAATCTTAGAATGATGGAACCCTTTTCTAGGGTACTATGGTGGGGAATACTGCATGCATGTATTATAATTCATACAGAGTAATTTTTACTGTATAGAAACTTTAAAAAATCAACCAAGATTTTAATGATTACAGCATAAAATGTAGACTATGACAAATAATTTTTACTGCGTTGCAAATGTATGAAACAACCTCAATAAAGGAGATAGGAAGAAAGAAGGAGCAGACCTAAGTAACTTTGGAAAATAGTGTTTTGATAGAATATGTAAGGCTAAAGACAAAAAAAAACTATACAAAATGAATGTTCATACACTATGGTAGAAAAGTAAATTGGTGCAACAATTTTAGAGTATGGGTTGATATTGTCTACTATAGGCAAAATATATGGATAACCTAGTGCCCAGAAATGCCACTACTAGAAATGTTATGTTATCTATACAACAGAAACAGACTCTCTTCAAAAGTCAAGTACAAGGGTGTTCATAGTAACATTATTTGTAAAAACTTTATACTGGAAACCACCCAAGTATCATCATCAAAAGTAAAATGCATTAATAAATGGTGATATATTTATGTAATACAATATTATTCAGCATGGATTATCAAACAACAGACCTTGAACAATAACTAATTAGCTTTCTTTTTTTCTATAGCTAAGGATGGTTTCTATATTTTTAGATAATTACTTTTTAAAAGGTTATATACATAATAGCTTCAATTTTTTTCCTTTCTCACAAAGCTTATAATATTTACTATCTGGTTCTTTAAGAAAAAGTTTGATACTCCCTGCTTTACAGCAATGAAAATAAATAAATTTTCATTGCATATAGTAAAAATGAATCTCACAAACTTAACTGTGGGTTATAGAATACATACTGTAGGATTTCATTACATAAATGCCAAAAGACAAGCACAATTGCACTATAGTGTTTTGTGATGCATGCTTAGGGAATAAAGCTGTAAAAAAAAGTAAATATCATAAAACGTAGGATATTGAATCTTTGGGACAGTATAGAAAAAGTTAGTGACATACTATGGAAAATTCTGAGATAGTAGCCATTTTCTATTCCTTAATCTCGAAGGCAGATATCTAAATTTCCATTTTGTGATCATAAATTAATGACCTGTGTACTTAGATGCTCTATACATTTTATCTGTCTGTGTATACTGTGAACACTTCACAATAAAACAGAAAAGTTTTAAAAATAGTTGGAGAAGCTCAGGCAATTACCTCAAAAGACCTTAGAAGCAATTGCAACAGAAACTAAAATAGACAAATGAGACTTAATTAAACTAAAAAGCTTCTGCACAGCAAAAGACATAATCAACAGAGTGAACAGAAAACCTACTGAATGGTAGAAAATATTTGCAAATTACACTCAGGCAAAGGGCTAATATCCAGAATCTACAAGGAACTCAAACAACTCAACATTTAAAAAAAAACAAACCATCAAAATGTAGGCAAAGGACATGAATAAATACTTCTCAAAAGAAGACACACAAGCAGCCAAGAAACATGAAAAAAATGCTCAACATCACTAATCATCAAATAAATGCAAATGAAAATCACAATGAGATATCACTTCACACCAGTCAGAATAGCTATTATTAGAGTCAAAGAACAACAGATGATGGCGTGGTTGTAGAGAAAAGGGAACGCTCATTCACTATTGGTGGGATTGTAAACTTGTTCAGCCTCTGTGAAAAACAGTGTGGAGATTTCTCAAAGAACTAAAAGTTGAATTACCATCTGACCCAGCAATTCCACTACCAGAGTTCTACCCAAAGAAAAAGAAAGCAATATATACAAAAAAGATACCTGTACTTGTATGTTCATTACAAAACTATTCACAATAACAAAATCATGGAACCAACCTAAGTGCCCACCAACAATTGACTGGATGAAGAAAATGTGGCATATATTCACCATGGAATACTACACCTCTGTAAAAAAGAATGAACTCACATCCCTGCCAGCAACATGGATGGAGCCAGAGATCATCATCCTAAGTGAACAGACTCAGAAAACAGAAAACAAAATATCACATGTTCTCACTCATATGTGAAAGGTAAATAGTCACAAAATGGAAATACTAGACACTCGGGATACCAATAAAGGGGGAGGTGGGAAGGCGGGTTGGTGTTCAGAAACTACCTACAGGGCACAGTGTTCACTCTATGGAGAATGGGCCACCTGAGACCCAATCTCCAACACTACCCAATGTGTCCATGTAACAAATATGCATATGTTACCCCTAAATATAAAATAAAAATGAAAAAAAAAAGATGGTGGCAGACCTCTTAATAAGCAACTCACAGATTTCTGTTTCACTTTCCATTTATAGTTATGTATTCAGCACCTATTTAGTGTGCATCTAGTTACTGTCCTACTATGGTGATGAAACTTTATGACTTAAGGGGCTATGGAACAACAGGAAATATAAAATAAATATTGTACATATATTATATAATTGATTTTATGCATTTTTTTATTTTTAATTTTAAAGATGTGGGGTGCAATTCAGGGTTAGGTATACAAATGTTCATTATATAGGTACCCTTGTTGATGAAGTGTGTTCTCCGCTCCCCTGGCAGTTTCCCACTACTGCCAATCCCTTTCTCACAGTATTACAATAATTGTTCAAGGTCCGCTTATGAGTGAGCACATGTGATGCTCAGTTCTTTGTTTCTGTGATAGATCATTCAGTATTATAGATCTAAGTCCATCCAAGTTGCTGCAAAGTTCATACTTTTATCCTTTATAACTGCATAATTTTCCAACATGCATACGTACTTTTTTTTATCCATTCCTCTTTTGATGGGCAGCACGGTTGGGTCCATGTTTTTGTTATCACGAATAATGCTGCAATAAACGTGTGTGCAGGTATCTTTTTCATAGAGTGATTTGAGTTCCTCTAGGTATATTCCTAGTAGGGGCATTGCGAGGTCATATGGAAGGCTGAGTTTTAGATCTTTTAGGAATCGCCAAACTGTTTTTCACAGAGGTTGTACTAGTTTACACTTTCACCAACAGTGTAGAAGTGTTTCATTTCCCCCGCATCCTCTCCAGCATCTGTTGTTTTTTGAGTTATTGATGATGGCCATTCTAACTGGAGTTAGGTGGTATCTTAGTGTGGCTTTAATTTGCATTTTTTGATGACTAGTGAGGCTGAGCATTTTTTCATGTATCTGTTGGCTGCTCGTATGTCTTCTTTTGAGAAGTGTCTACTCATATCTTTTGCCCACTTTGTAATGGGACTGTTTGTTTTTTTCTTTTCAGCACATTTGAGTTCCTTTTAGATCCCAGATGTTAGGCCTTTCTCAGTTATACAGTTAGCAAATATTTTTTTCCAGTCTGTGGACTGTCTCTTCGCTCTCTTAATGGTTTCTTTGGATTTGCAGAACCTTTTCAGTTTGATGAGATCCCACTTGTCTATTTTATCTCTTATGACATGGGCACCTGGGTTTTGATCAGGAATTGGTTGCCAGTTCCAATTTCCATGAGGATCTCTCGCGTTTTCTAAGGTTCTTATATTTTGAGATTTTATATTTTAGTTCTATTATGTTTTCAACAGTGAAAATTGACAGAATATAGCATTCCAGATTTGGACTTTAAAGAGAGTTTTTTTTATTCCAAAAGCTATCCTTATGTTTGAAAATAAAAGATGTTTCAAGAAATCCCTATGGATTCTCACCAACGGTGTACAAGTGCTCCTCTTTGCCACATCACAGGCATTTGCAACATTTTGTTTTTTTGATAATAGCCATTTTAACTGGGGTGAGATGAGGTCTCAATGTTTTGCATGTTCCTGATGATAAATAATGTTGAGCATTTGTTCATACACCTATTGGCCATTTGGATGTCTTTTTTTTTTTTTGAGTTGGAGTCTCACTCTATCACCCAGCATGGATTGCAGTGGCACTTTCATGGTCACTGCAACCTCGACCTGCTGGGCTCAGCTTATCCTTCAAGTAGCTGGAAATACAGGCGTAAGCCACCACGCCTGTCTAATTTTTTTTTAATTGTAAAGATGAGGTCTTGCCATGTTGCCCAGGCTGGTCTCAAATCTGAGGACTCAAGCAATCCTCGCGCCTTGGCCTCCCAAAGTACTGGGATTACAGGTTGAACCACCAAGTCTGGCATGTATGTCTTCTTTTAAGAAATGTACAAGTTCTCAAAAGAAGATATACAAGCAGCCAACAGATACATGAAAAAATGTTCAGCCTCACTAGTCATCAAAGAAATGCAAATTAAAACTACATTGAGATACCACCTAACTCCAGTCAGAATGGCCATCATCAATAACTCAAAAACTAACAGATGCTGGAGAGGATGTGGCAAAAAGGGAACGCTTCTGCACTGTTGGTGGGAGTGTAAACTAGTATAGCCTCTGTGGAAAACAGTGTGACAATTCCTAAAAGTTCTAAAAATCGACCTTCTATATGACCCCGCAATCTCCCTACTGGAAATATACCTGGAAGAATTCAAATCACTCTGTAAAAAAGATACCTGCACACATATGTTTATCACAGCATTGTTCATAATAGCAAGAACATGGAACCAACCATGCTGTCCATCAAAAGAGGACTGGATTAAAAAGAAATGTGGTACCTATACACAATGGAATACTACACAGCCATAAAGAAGAACAAAATCATGAACTTCGCAGCAAACTGGATGGACTTACAGTCTATAATATTGAGTGATCTTTCACAGAAGCAAAGAACTGAGTATCACATGTTCTCACTCATAAGTGGATCTTGAACAAC
>NW_007232477.1:624542-641514 GCF_000164805.1 Carlito syrichta
CAGTAGTGGGAATCTGCCAGAGGGAAGGAGGGGCACACCTTATCAACAAGGGTAACTGCGCAATGAATATTTGTATACCTAACCCTGAGTTGCACCCCACAATTTTAAAATAAAAAATTTAAAGTTAAAAAAAAAGGATGTCTATTTAGGTATATTGCCCATTTTTAAATTAAATTATTTTCTTTTCTGCTATTGAGTTGTTGGAGCTTTTTATATATTCTGATCATTAATCCCTTGTTGGGAGTTCCCTGTTGATTCTAAAATAAGGATTTTATTATATGAATTATGTGTTATCATACATAAAAAGTTGTTCTGTTGTGTTACAGAGATCCATTAGATATTAGACCTGGAGAAGAATATTTGAATAATCTAGTTTAGATCCAGGAACTGAGTTCCAAAGCACATCAGGGAACTATTGCAATGTGATTCACCCCAATCTAATCCTCTGTTCATTGACCTTTCTACAAATAATTTTCCTAATCTCACAAATCAACAGTAAAACTTGATTTAAGTGCCCATACTTTGTAGATTAGGCACTTGCCCACCAAAATATGGTTAATTAAAATGTATACAAACAGATGAAGCAGTAACCTGGAATTATCTGATATCCTCATTAACTTTCTGGGGATTTTGAAGATTACTTTAAAGCCTGAACTGTTGATCCATTGCAATTCTAATGCTGTCTTGGTTTTATAGCAGTTCAGAGGCAGTTCCTCTGCTTGGGAAAGATATTTCCTGCTGTGTTCCAAGGCAATTGGCAGAGAAAAATAAGTGAAAGTTTTGTACATACAGAGCCTTGGTAAATATCAGCTCTTCTCTAATCCTATTTAGATTCAAAAGAAGCATACTTTGCTTTCATCCCCTTTGATTCTGGGCTTTGCTCCATGTAGTCAGACCAGCTTGCATGTCAGGGGAGGACTCTGTGGGATGGAAGTGAGGTTGGACTGACAAAAATGTGAGTTGGCATTACTCTTCCTCACATGTACTACAAGGTCATTAATAAGGATTTTTGCATTTTTTTCTTCTTTCCCGTTTGAATGACAAACAGAAAAAGGAATCATTCTCTAAATGTTTTTGAATATGAATGAATTTATTGTTGAAACATATTCATCTTATGTCTGTCAACTTAAAGAATATAACTTCTAAGGCAAGTTGACAAAACAAAAGTGGTATTCCCTCGATTAACAACAACAAAAATAACAATTGGGCCTTCAATAAAAGCAAATGAATGGTATTCAGGTGATGGATACCCTAAAAGCCCGGACTACAGCAGTATGTAATGTATCTGTATAACAAATTATACTTGTACCCCATAAATTTAGACAAATTTTTTAAAAAATGAATGGTGATATATTTAAAAATCAAGAACAATAAAGATCAGAATTATCAAATGTTGCAAATATGACTAACTCTTGCATAGTATCTGACTCATCTATTTAAACTTGTAGCATTTGCATTATTTTTCTCATTGCCCAAAATTTATCTTTCACATTTATTACCTGATAGAATAGATAAACAAGTTCTGGAAAGCAAATAATATGATATTTATCTGAACTGAAATAGACCTGAGGGAAAAAGAGGGAAAAATTTTGTTTCAGAGAAACTTCCATACATATTTTCAGAATTCCTTCACCCACTTGACTTGATCTGCCTAGAAATGAAAGGCTGGATCATATAGAAAGCACATATTCAGCTTTCGTAGATGGCCAATTTTCAAAATAGTTGTCTCAACTAGCATTCCTACCAGCAATGATTAAGGTTCGATTTCTCTGTACCCTGGCCAAAATTTGATATTATCATGTTTTTTGGTGTGTTTATATGTTTGCACATTTGTTTGTCAAAACCATCTGTTTGTGTGTAGTGATATCTCATTGGGATTTTATTTTACACTTTTCATATGACTAATAACATTTTTTTTAACACCTCTTCTTTTCTTCTACTTTAAAGTACCTCATCAAATCTTTTGTCCATTTGAAAAACTGAACTGCCTTGTTTTTTTTCTTGATAATTTTAAAGGGTTGTTTATAAAAGAACAGACTGAGAGCGGGAAGTCATTTTTTATCTTGTTCTTAAACCCTAACACAATGAAGAAGTAGAGGCTATGTTTTGGAGAAATGCATACTTAGGTAAAGATTAACTTTGCTGACTTTGTCTTTTCAGAAACACAGACTCCTTAAGCATGACCAGTATCGACCCACTGTATACTGGGTGCATGGTGACCAGGTTCTCCCCCCCGCCAGGGTTTTCTGTCCAGACTTCCTGGTGCCAGGCATCAGAGGTATCTTATGGTTCTTGTCAGTGGGGCCCAGCAGAAGTGACAATCAAGCTTGCCTAGAGTAAAGGGAGTTTACAAGGCCTAAGACATCGCACATTGGGCAAGGATTGTACAAGTCACAAAACTTGTGATTACAAAGGTTATGCATATCGCAGGACTTGTGACTGCTCAGAGGGATAGCAGGTGGGAATTTGATTGCCCAGTAGATTGTATGCTGTCTACAGGGAAGTCAAGGATCCCCCAAAGCTACCCACTGGAAATGCATAGGAGATAAAGGGAAGTGCACCCTCCATTAGCTCTAAGGAATGTTGTTCAGAAATGTACAGAGCACTACAATCCTTGTCACACCTTTCTGTAGGGGTTATGATAATGTGGACAGATGTTAGCGGGTCTCTGTGTCACCACTAAGAGACATTGGCAGGTGGTCAACAAGGAAATCATGCCTACGTGATTGCAACATCTCCTGGGGAAAGGATTTGAGTCAGGGCTCAGGAGGCTACAGGGCCACACACATCTGGAGTGTAGGCCCGCTTTCTGTCTGTGGGAAGTGAACCTGTCTTAAATAAAAATCTTTTCTTCTTTCACCCCTTTTTGTATTGCAGTTCTTTGCATTACTCGGATCTCTGGTTACCAGCGCTAACCTCTGGCACGCTGGCTCCAGCTGTGCTGAGCCCCTATCCATCCACCCATCCACCCTCACCCTATCCATACCCTAACAGTTTATATATTGCAAATATAATCATTCGAGATATATCAGTTGCAAATATCTTCCACTCTGTCACTTTTTTTTCTATGCTCTTGAGGTGTCTTTTTTATAACAAAATTTTATTTTAATGTATTCAAGTTTATCAATCTTGTCCTTTATAATTAGTACTTTTTGTGCCTGTCTTAAGAAATCTGCCTAACCCAAGATCATATGTTACACTCATGTCAGTGTTCTCCAGAGAAATAGAACCAATAAGATATATATATGCATATATAATAAGCATTATATAATAATTGTATTACTATAATAATTTTTATGTTTTTCCTCACATAACTTACCATTATTTGAAATTTTTTGTGCTGTTTTGTTGTTGTTTTTTGTTGTGTTTTTACTATCTCTTCCTTTATAAACTCCATAAGTATAGAAACATTGTTTTCTTTAACACTGTGATCTCGGTATTTCAGACAATGCCTGGGATATTAAATATCTATTAAAAGAATGGATGAAAGAACTATGAGATGAATAAGTGAATTTGATTATTTCACATATGTGGTAAATCACAAATTGCAGATTTGGAATTATAACCAGTTTTCTTGAATCCCAATTATATTATCCTTTCAACAAATATGATACCACTCTTTGTGTAGACTTTTAAAAAGTTAGTATATATACATTTAAGTTCATGTAAACATTCATGTAGTCATGAGAGAATATTTTCATTACCCCCCAAAAAAATCCCTATATGCATTTTTTTAGTCAATCCTTTCCAATCATTCCCAATAATCTGATTTCTTTTTTGTTTTAATTTGGTGTGCTTTTTTATTCAAATCTGTAATTATCTGATTTCTTACCCTGTAGTTTTACCTTTTCAAAACCTAATGAAAATAAAATAATGAACTATACAGGATTTTGTGCCTAATTTTTCATTTGCATACTGTCTTTTAGATTTCATTAGTGTTAGTGTTTGCCTTTTGTTGTTACTATTGTTATCTTCAGGACACCATAGGCTTCTGTTTCTTCCTGTGAATGATCGACTAATTGACGATGTGCATACCTTGTGCTTAGAGTGGCAGCTGGGGTGCTGGAGGTTTCAGTTTCCCTGCTTCACTTTTACCTATTTCTGCACTCGAAACAAAAACGGTATTTCTCTAGCTCTTGTACCTTCCCCAGTGGTAAACTGTTGTTGTTTGTTATAGGAGCTAGGTCTGTCATGGGAGTAAGTGGAGTTCTTTATTGTCTTAGTCTAGCCTAATCCCTAGACAGGTCCTCTGCAAAGGACAGGGCTTTCTCATTAATCCCGCCCCTTCTTGTGGCAGCTAAACTCTGCCAATTTTTGTGTTTGATGTTGTCCTGCCTCCAGTCTTTCCCATGAGCACCTGATAGAAGCTGATGAAGAAGAACTTAAGAGAGAAGGTAAATTCCTTCGTGTTTTGAGATCTAAAGATCCCAAGGCGGTATATACTTGATTACTTTATAACCTCGGCTTTCTGATATGCTTGAGAAAATGTAGGCTTTTGGGGTTTGTTTGACATTTTCTCATTAATAACATGAAAACCATTCTTTGTAGATTTTTTTAAAATCCTAAATGGAAGCACAGTTAGAGATATGTTGGTGAAATCAGCATGGGGATTTTTTGCAGATGCTACCCTACCTTAGGTAATATTGATTATTGCAGGCTGCTTGCCACGAGTCAAAAATGTATCATACATAAAAGAATTATTTGTGATCAAAGACTTAGTCTAGTCTTTGGAACTAGTCTTTTATGCCAGTTATGACCCTTTTGAAATCAGGCAACAGAATAAAGTTTAATAAATTGCATCATTCCAAATAACAGTGAAGCTAAGAGATAACAGAATATTAGGTGAACTTTTTGTTAGTTTGTTTCTGACCTGGCTACTTACCACATACAATTTATCTGTTGCTTTCAATCCTTTCCTTGTCCAATTTGCTTGTTTGTACATTTTACATAACTTCACCTTCATCTACTTTGATTTGTGCAATCGAGTTATAGCTAAGAAAATAGTGTAATTTTTAAATCCGTAATATTGTAACCAATATTATGCCATTCATTAAAAAGTGTAGAAAACTGAAAAAAACCTACTTCAATGTTTTAGTAGCTACCTTAAATTTTAGTATTACTGATCTATTTTATGGTTAATTTCTTTATTCTTTCTCAATTGTATATATTGAACATATTACTATTATCAAAATTTAAAATATCTTATATGCTCAATATATTCTTCTATATAATATCTTCTCCCAATAGTCTGTTTACAAATTCTGTCTCACCAAAATATGGGAAAAAATGTTCAACATCTCTAATTGACAAGAAATACAAACTAAAACCACAATGAGATATCATCTTATGCCAGCTAGAATGACCATCATTAAAAAGTCAAAGAACAACAAATGATGGCATATTTGGGGAGAAAAGGGAACACTTGTTTACTGTTGGTGGGACTGTAAACTCATTTAACCTCTATGGAAAGCTTCGGAGATTTCTCAGAGAACTAAAAATTGAATTACCATTCAATCAGCAATTCTACTACTAGAGATCTATCTAAGGGAAAAGAAATCATATAAGAAAGATACCTGTACTCATATGTCCATTGCAGCAATATTTATAATAGCAAAATCATGGAACCAACCTAAGTGCCCACCAAAGATTGACTGAATAAAGAAAACGTGGTATATATACACCACAGAATACTACACAGTCATAAAAAAGAATAAAATCATGTCTCTTGCAGCAACATGGATGGAGCTGGAGAGCATCATACTAAGTGAACCAACTCACAAACAGAAAACCAAACATTGCATGTTCTCACTTATATGCAGGGGCTATATGGCCACAAAAATAGAAATAATAGACACCGTGGACACCAGTAATGGGGGAGACTGGGAAGAGGGATAGAGTTCAGAAATTACCTACTGGGTAACAATGTTCACCATCTAGCGGCCAGCTGAGACCCAATTCCCACCACTACACAATATGTCCGTGTTACAAACATGCTTTTGTAGCCCTGATTCTAAAACAAAAAATAATTCTGTCTCAGCATTAAAAGGCCTTTTTTATCCATCCTCAATTGTGTGTGTGTGTGTGTGTGTGTGTATGTGTGTGTGTGTGTGTGTGTGTGTGTTGCCCAGGCTTCTCTTGTTTCCCCCACTTCAACTTCCCAAAGCACTGGGATTACAGGTATGAGTCACAGTGCCCAGCCCACCCCTAATTTTTAACCATCATTTTCTCCTATTACTGTAGAAATTCAACTGGCTCAATGTTCAAAGGTTTTATCTTTTTGTTACTTGAAGACTTTATCTTTGTTACTGTATTTCTTCTCTCTAACTGATATGCTCATAAAATTCCAATATTTAAAATATTAATTATTCTTTTCTATCTCTGTAGTCTAGCTTCTTGCTTATATATTATAAATATTTTTATTGTTGTTTTTTTTTCTATCTACACTTAATAGATGAAGTAAACATCTAAGTTATTTATCTTAATAATGTCAAAATAAAATTAAGAATAAATTAGTTTGGGCTACAATTTTAAGATAAATGTTTCAATTCCAACTGACTTTGAATAGGTAGACAAGTTTCTTAAGCAAGAGTGCTTCTTTTTAGTCATTTGTATTATTTGGTAAGAAGTTACTACTGTGAATTAGTTTATTTAAACATTATTAATTTATACTAAGGATACATTTTTCAAATATTCCTCTTTTTTTCTTGATCTGATTCTGTCACTTTCTCTGTTAAACACTTTGATTGCTTGGCTTATGCTTCATGAAAATAATCTAATAATCCTACTAAACTGTATTCACTTTCTGTCATTGTTTTAATTCTTGACTTAAACTATTATTTTCTCTTCAATAACTTTTGTTGTCTGCAAATTATGCCATTGTGTTCCTTAGCTCTTCACTTTGATAAAATATAATTTTCATCTGAAAACCACTTTCTGAATCTTTCTGCTATAGCAACAACAACAACAACACAAAACTCAGGAAAAAATGGTTATAGGTCAAACAGCAAAGAGTGGTCAAAGTCATTTTTCAATGTTTCATTATATTTTGGGGTTTAAAAGTCTCAAGCTTCAATTTAGTACCAAATCTTATCTAGACTCTATGAGAAGAAACTTTATCAATATCCTTCTTCATTATTTTCATGACTCTGTTTTGTAAGTTCCATATTACTATTATTATTATTTGGTCTCCAAATTTTAGGCTTAATCCTGCACTGGGGCATTGAGTACTTAACCTTCTACCTTGATATTATTTGGTAATCCTTAACATGAAATCCAGTGATTTAGCAACAATGTGTGACTCCCTTTCCCCATATTGTTCTGGGAGTCCTGTGCTCATAATCAACCCTAGAACTTAGTGACCCTACAAATGAATTTTTCTCCCTTATTGTTTTTGCATGGGTCAAGTCCATAGAATTAGAGATCACTTAGGATTTTCCTCCATGCATGAGTTAATAACTTTATCTAAAACAGCAGTTGTTTTTAAGAGTACAAGACTTACTTCTGACTAAAGGTTTCCATCTCAAGGAACAATCTCTAAAACAATGACTACCTGCCAAGGTGGAATTCCAAATAACAAAACTCAGTCCTCTAGAGGTACTCCATCAAACTTGGGAACCCCTATGATACCCTCATGGTAAATGTTATATTTCTCATTAGAGTGTACATGAATGTGGGATATATAGAATATCCCATCAGGTTATTTCCCTAGGAATTAGAAGGAGATCTCTATATTCCAATGGCTGAGATGGATAACCCATATGTAAGTAATACATAGATATATAAAGCACTGACAAAGTTCTTCTAAAAACAATTAGGTCAAGTAAAAACTGGAATCTGGTTCATAATAATAGGCTTTGAATTGCCTCTTTTGATAACATGCTGTAAGACCACGAGTTGGCATTTTATGACTTTGAGCATATTTTCTTTTAAGTTAACTTTGGATTGATGATATCTATGGTTTTCATAAGCTCTAATAATCATCAGTTATTTTGTACACTTTGAAAAATTCACAAAATAGATATATCACATTACAAACTGGTAATCATCCTTGGCCAGAGTAAACTCATTTGTAAATACAGATGATAAGGTGCTACAGGGTTATTAAGATTAAACTTCTCTAAGTTCTTGGTCCAGAAAAGGCATTAATATATTTTAGGCCCATTACTTGTCTCCTTATTCCCCACCATTTATAAACGGAATCATCATAACATTCTTTTGAATACTAGCTCTTTCACTACATTTATATAACTTGGCAACTTGATAAATATTAATATTAAAAATACCTCATAATAAGGAAGACTACTGCCATTTAAAATTAAGAGTAGTAGCTCTAGAATTGTTAGTGTAGAGATATGATTTTATAGACAGATATATATTATGTTGAGTAATATTGACTTGAATACAGTGAAGAAATCACATTTAACTTTGAAGAAATTATTTTCTTATTTTACATAAGATATATATTGAAATTTAATTTTGTTTTCTGAACATGTACTGAAATATTATTTTTTGCATTGAGAACAATTAGTATACCAAGAATTTTAACTTATTTAGTCTCATATTTTAAGCCCAATTGGAGTACTTGGCTTTAGGTGGATTCATTTTCAAAACTTGTCTGCTGATACTTACAAACAACAAATGCAAGCAATATTTTTCTGTCTTTTTATTTTCATGGCTATAGGGGTATAATAGGTGCAGTTTTTTTACATGGATATATTGTGTAGAGGTGAGGTCTAGGCTTTTATTGTTAACATCACCCAAATAGTGTACATTATACCTAATAGTTAGCAATTTCTGATTTGACATACTAACTGAGGGAAACAAAAAAGAGTGTTATCTGAAATAATGAACTTAAAAAAACTTTAAATTTTGAAAGATAATGTATTATATATATATCTCTCTTTTTGCCAGGTGACCATTTCTCAACCTAGAAAACTTGTTTATTTCATCTTCATTTCCCCAGGGGAAAGAAAGCAACTCTTAGTTCCTTAGTTTCAAATAAGACTTCAACATTCATAGCCAAAACAAGAGTTTTGAAATCTAAAGTTTTTGCCTTACAAAGTCTGTGCTATTTTATTTGTAATTGTCTAAGGCTTGAAGGATTCAGGGCATAAAGTTTATGCCATAAACAACTCATTGTGAAGAGACATGAAGTCAGACAGTTCTTCCCCATTCCTTCATTTATTAAAGTTTGCGTAAGCTAAGGGATAGAGGGCAATGAGAATGAAGAACAAAAGATCTTAGCTGTCGGTAGGTTCTCCACCTCTTCTCCAATTTCAGCCACACTACCAAGAGGGAGGGTAGTACAGGAGCAGAGTTGAATTAGAGACTTCAAAAGTAAAAGTTCTTGTGTCTACTTTCCCAAGTAAAGTTCTGAAAGGCACCAAGACTCGTCAAGTTGTTCATGTCATTTGTACCAGTTTACTATTACTGCTGTAATAAATTTTGGGTGTGTGGACTAGGGTATTCCAGAGTGCATAAATACCAGTTAGGCATCTTTATCTTCCGCTATACTTTGGCATTATTTAAACACCCTGGAATTTATGTACTGCCTTTAAAAAGCATGTGAAATCATAAATTGAGTAAGATCAGTTTAAATTGATGGAGATTCCCCTGAAATAACTGAGACTGCATTTTTTTAGATGAGAAAATATAGTTTTTTAGAGAGTAAATTAGAGAGAGAAACAGAAGATTCACCTCCCCAAGGTAGGGGAGGGAGCCAAAACTTAAGAAAACATGACCAAGAGATTGCATTTTTACAGGTATAATTGGAACATAAGAAAGAAGTTACGTTTGATTTTTTTTAAAATCTTAAAAGTTATACTTTTAATTTATCCAAGTTCATGGAATATAAAATTGTACTCGTACATTTATGTTCAAAGAAAACCCCTGTTTATACAGAAAAAAAAGTAAAACACAAAAAATAAATTCTAGCCTAAGTGTTCTTTAGGATAAAACTAAAAAATGCATTGTTTAAAAAATTAGAAATAAATTATTCAGATTTGTTATGAAATGAATGTGTTCTCCGAAATTTATATGTTGAAGATCTAAGCCACAATGTGGCTATACTTGGAGATAGGGCCTTTGGAGAGGTGTTAAAGTCTCAATGAGATCATAAAGTTCACACCCTAATCTGATAGGGCTGGTGCTCTTATAAGTCTAGTAATAGACACCACAGCTCCCTTTCTCTTAGCCATGTGAGGACACAGCTAGAAGGCTGTCTGCAAGCAAGGAAGAGAACCCTCACCAGGAACTGAATCAGCTCACACGTTAATCTTGGACTTCCCAGTCTCTAGAACTGTGACAAATATATTTCTGTGATTTTTTAAGCCACCCAGTATGTGGTATTTTGTTGTGTCAGCCTAAGATGACTAATAGAAAATCCTATTCTTAAGAAAGACTATTTTTGAAGGAAAAAAAAACCTCGCTTTTTAATACTAGAAGGTGATTACCTCAAATAAACGCATTAAAGTGACAGGATTTTTATGTAAACAAATGGTTAAAGAAAATCTGATATTTTCACAGAACTTTCAATTGAAGAATATTTTCATATGCAGGACTTCCTTGGGTGTAATTATTTCCCCCTTGCAATTAAAAGCATTTACATTTTCTTTTTATTTTCTTTATCTCTAACAGAGAAGGTAAAATGATAAAGTAAGATATAAATCAAGGCAATGGGTTCCAACAAACATACACATCTTAAGCAAAATAGTACAGTTTTCAGACTTAATTTTACCAATTTTATTCAGAAAATTCTCTGAATATTATAATATCTACATATCACTACTGAAGAATAAATGTTGACTAATTTGTCTTAGCAGGTAAGAACACTTACCTAATCATAAACTTATAGTTTTGTTTATCTTCCTACTGTGAAAACTAATTATTTGTCTGAGTAAGAGTTTTCTGCCCTATTAAGCCACTGGTGAGTCAAATGAAATTTAAATTTCATGTGCTTTCCATTCACAAACTTTAAACCACCCATTAGGGAATCAGATACTCTTAGGGTTATTGCGAATGTATAGTCATACAAGAGCTGAAATATTATTTTTCCACTTTAAATCATGGCCAGCAGAATCTGCAGTAAGCACCAAGGAAGACAAAACCCTGGTAACTTGGTTTGCAATGACTCAGTTATGTGACCATGACAGCAAGTTATTAGTCTTGCAATTTAATAGCTGTATTTGAAATGAATCAAGAAAATATTTTCTTCCTATTCTATTACCAAATGGCTTGTGAATTATCTTCAGTAATTATAAAAATAGCCCCTGTTCCATTTTTTCTAGATCACTCATATATGTCAAAGTAACTCATAATTCAAAACCAGGAACTGAAAATAAAGGGCTTGAGAAATATAAGAAAGAAATTAAATAGCATCAAATACCCCAAGTCCTTATCTTCTGATTCCTTTCACTTAGTCCTATTCGTTTGAAAAAATATATATAGTGGATTCAGAGCTAATAGCTTACATTAGAATGACCTAAGTGATTGATTCCTCCTCAACTTTCCAATTCTGAGGAGAGCTAGAAGAAAAAGGTGACTCCCAAAGAGATTTCAGCTACAGTTTCCTATTCTATAAATTTGTGCTATTGACAATAATATCTATATCACAGAACTGTTATGAGGATCAAATGAAACAACAATATACACACAAGATTCTTGTAAATGATGATAGCATAGAAATGGTTTCATTATGTTGTGAGTATCTTGAAGTTTTCCAGGAAAGTGGGGAGTAACCAAAGTGTAGTTATACTCAACAAATATCCTAACATTCTGATTTTAGTAGTAAAATAAACTAGAAGGTTAATTATAATTTGTATGTAATGACAATCAATTGAAACAAGTAATATTTGTAGATACAGATGGTTTTACCAATAGGGATAATGTAGTATATAAAGGTACTTCGGGACTTTAGGGTTATCTTAGCAATTACTAATGTTATTACATATACATACTCAAAAGAAAGGATTATATAAAATAATAAGAATTCCGAGCCAAGAGTCACTTACTCAAAATTTATCTTTAAGAATGGCATTTACTTACTTTATCACCTTCATTCTTTTCACATAGTGGGGGAGACCCAAAAAATAAAATTTATTCATTAAAAAATGTGTATTTATTCTTACATGTTTAAATTCCAGTCACCCTCAAAGTACTCTCGGTTTGGTGCAATACACCTATCAAGATGCTTTTCCACTGCTTAAAATCTTTTATTTTTTTTTAATTTTAAAGATGTGGGGTGCAATTCAGGTTTATGTATACAAATGGTCATTGTACAGGTTTGGGTCTCACTTTCGTTTTTGAACTTGTCAATTTTGATGTCTTTTAGTGCTTCTACTGTTTTTTTTTGTTCACCTGATCTACATCAGAAAAACATTTCCCTTTGAGGACTTTTTTTATCCAGGGAAACATTTTTTTAAAAATCACTCAAAGCTAGATTGCATGAATAGGGAGGGTGGGGCACAGAAGTCATGTCATTGTTTTTTGGCCAAAACCTGATGAACACTCAGTGTGGGCAGGTGTGCTCATATGTCACCCGTCATGAAATGGGCAAACACATTGAAAAAAATCTACCCCAAAAAAGTCATTGAGGCTGAAGGCAGCCTCTCACAACAATGCTAGCTGTACACTGATTTACATGGTTTCCTAGAACACTCACTTAGTGGGAGAAGCGTGTACTACAAGGGGTCCATCCTCCAAAAGATAATTCTGTTTGGGGGGGGTCACCCCTCGGTGACTCCCTCCTAAACAATATTTGTGTAATCATTGGAAGAAAAAAAATGATGTCAAAATTTCCAAATATTTAGAAGTAATCAACAACTATATTCCCAGCACTTTGGGAGGCCGAGGTGAGAGGATTGCCTGAGCCCACGGGCTCGAGACCAGCCTGGGCAACTTGGTGAGACCTCATCTCTACAATAAATCAAAAAATTAGCCAGGCGTGGTAGCACACACCTATATATAGTTCCAGCTACTTGGAAGGCTGAGACAGAAGGATCACCTGAGCCCAGCAGGTCGAGGTTGCAGTGGCCATGAGCATGCCACTGCACTCTAGCCTGGATGATAGAGTGATACACACACACACACAAAAGAAGTAAGCAGAAGGACATATTTGTAAGAACATAATAATCACACTATATCAATGATACCCTTATTTGTTTATACTACCTATAAATCAAAGAGAATTGCTCATCAATGAAAATGAATACTTCAACAACACAGTAGGATTGTATTAGTTCAATGAGTCACTGTGAAAACTTTGGTTTTATAAAATGGTAAATCTAGTACATTAAATAGTCCCTCAATAACACATTAAAGGATCATTCACCATGATCAAGTGGGATTTATCTCTGGAACAAATGGATGGTTCAACAGATGCAAATCAATAAATATGATACATCACATTAACAGAATGAAGAACAAAAACTGTATTATCATCTCAATAGATGCAAGAAAAGCATTTGACAAAATTCAAAGCCATATGCTGCAGGAACTCATGTCCTTATCTACCTAATCCATAGTTACACTAGAAAGTTCAGTTTTAGCACCAGTTCTGGCTCCTGGAAGTTTTTCACAAAACAAAAACAAAAACAAAAACTGAAAAAACAAAATAAACAAACAAAAAACTTAAAAAACATTATTTTAGGGTACCTGATCTCAAACCAGGTGAAGTGGGATCCAAAGTGAGGCCCAAACTTTACCTGTACGATGTCCATCTGTATACCTAACCCTGAATTGTATACCACATCTTTAAAATAAAAATTTTAAAAATAAAAAAACCCAGCCGGGCTCGGTGGTTCAGCCTGTAATCCCGTGCCTTGGGAGGCTGAGGTGAGTGGATTGCCTGAGCCCGCGGGTTCGAGACCCGCCTGGGCAACTTGGCGAGACCGCATCTCTACAATAAATCAAAAAATTAGCCAGGCATGGTAGCGCGCCTGTAGTTCCAGCTACTTGGAAGGCTGGGGTGGAAGGATCGCTGGAGCCCAGCGAGTCGACTCTAAAAAATAAAAAATAAAAAAACCCTCAAACTGAAGAAGAAAAAAATTATATTTAGAATACTTTGTATATATATTGCTTTTACTGTCTGAATTACAAATAACTGTGCATTATTTCTTCACAGGATTGTGAATTCCTTGAAAACTAACCCCTCCCCCAAGCCTAATACAGCTTCTGAAATACCGTGGACTCAATAAAATGTGTGCTGAATGAATTGATAAAGAAATGAACAAAAGAAAACAATGGTCCAAAAAGTCTGAGCCAACTTCAGAGAGAAGAGAAAACAATGTAGCATATTTCTCAAAGTGAACCTTGTACAAAGTAGAATACAATGATATATCCAAGGCAGATGCAAAACCATGTTGCTGTTTCTTATTGTATATGCCTTTTAATTTCTGTGCTTTTAAAAAAAATTTTCACATGTATACAGAAGTAAAACTCAGAGACTAACAGTCTTTTAATTTTGGCTAATTTGGAATCTTTTTTCTTTTTTTAATGATAGCTCTGAAGGTAAAAATGTTCATGCACAGAGTAGTGTGTGTGTGTGTGTGTGTGTGTGTGTGTGTGTGTGTGTGTGTGTGTGTATGTTTTCTCAGTAAACCTGAGAGAATTAGTGCTATTTTGATGTTTCAATGAAGAGGATAAGATATTGTTCTTATAACTTATTATGTGGAACTTGTTATCACTGGTTCTTGCTTACAGCTCACACTAGCCAGCTTAGCAAAGGAACTGGTGTGTATGATTCCTTGTCAAGCCCTTTAAAGTCTTTTGTTAGTTATTTAACTTTTTTCCCTGTTTTCCTCAAAAACAAAACAACAACACACAAACTGACTCACACAAATAATTTCAATTTTATACAGATACAATCACACAAAAGTTTGTTTCAAAACACTGACATTCTAATTCCCTTCTGAGCACCTCACTTTCCAAACAGTTCCCTTGCATCAAAAAAGAATACATAAATGTTTCACTTATGATACTTTAATATAATGAATATTTTCATTTTTATTTAATTTCTACAGTGCCATAATATTTAGTTGCTTCAACTAAGGATACAGACTGGAGGTTAAAAATCAAAAGTCTGAAGCATAGCTCCAATTCACAAGAGGATGGGAATTCAGAAACCTATCAGTAAGAATTATGATAGACATGATGATGATCACTGTTGGTTGTGACATAGTGACTCACAGAGTTTGATTATTTAGGAAGTAATTCCCAAGGCAGAGCTGCGTGTAGCAAAAATATTACACTGAAAATAAAAATAGAGACTAAGTCTAGAGTCAAAGGAAAGTCATAACCTCCTTTCTATTCCCCCCAGTGCTAAAAGTACTTCGACAAAAAATTTTGATGAATACTGGAACACAAACTGGTTCCTCCCAGTCTTGAACCCATGTACTCATTTTTTTGTCACATAGAGGGGGCCTCAAATTTTCAGCAAAATGTTAAGCTTTATTCAGTAAAGTCTGTTTTGTAGTCTGTGTACAATGATGGCACAATTGGGGTTTAAAAAAAGGTTATTCTCCTTATTTATGGAAACATGGTTTAAAAAAAGAGAGAGAAAGAGAATGGACACAGTTGTCTATTGTACCAAACTGTGCTAGCCTACATACATCTGGAGCAGATAAGGAGTGGGAAAGGCAGTAACAGGTAGGCAGCTGATGTTGTAGGTGGTCTTGCCTTCAAACAGGAGATATTGCTGACTTAATCTGGACCACACGGGGTTAAAATGGTGATGATTCCTTATAGAAACTAAGAAGAGAATTTCCAAGCTCACAAGAAACCTCCCCAAATAATTTGAATCATAAAGGGCATAAGTAGCATTAACACCAAACAAACCCTGCTTATGTAGTAATGTGGCAGTGCTAAAAGCTCTCTTCATTCCCATTATATAAGGGCTTTATATATGAGAAGATCAACGGTTTCTATTTCCATTTATCTATGAAGCATAAGTGTGAACATATCTATGCCTAAACATCTCAGACTATTTTCTTGTACAGAGGAATCTAGCCCATCTTTCTCTTGTACCCTCTCCTTTGACCCTACCCTTGGTCCCAACTATTCACACAAAATGGTCATTCATGAAGTGTCCTCAAAAGTTAATTATTTTCATTAGCCAGGCGTGGTAGCGCACGCCTGTAGTTCCAGCTACTTGGAAGGCTGAGGCGGAAGGATCGCAAGAGCCCAGCAGGTCGAGGCTGCGGTGGCCGGGAGCGGCCACTGCACCCCAGTCTGGGTGACAGAGTGAGACTCCAACTCAAAAAACAAAAAAAGTTAATTATTTTCTTAGAAGAAATACCAAATGTCATTTTTGAGTGACATTTGTAAGAATTTAAGTCTGTGCAAATATTTTTAATGTCTTTTTAAAACTATATTTGCAAGGTTTTGTTTTGTACAAATTCCTTTTATAATTAGATAAATGCTGAAAATCTATTTAAATAGTGGCTTAAAGAGAATTCACTGAAGCTCTACAAAGTCTTTATAATTGCAAGTTGGGATGTAGTGAACAAGATGACAACTTTCTTCCATCAATTTCTATGAAGGGAATCATCAAGAGGTGTTAAAAACCAAAGTGTGGGAAGAAAATATCATTTTTAACAAGAAACATTCCAGTACAGATAAACCACTCTGAGACATAGCAAATAAGTGATAATTTATCATCAACCTCATTATCCACAAATATTCACTAAGCCCATCGATGGTGTGCATATGCTTTGTACAAGATTCGTTTAGTTTCTTGGCAGTCTAAATTCCCAGAAGACCCTAAAAGAGAGGAAAGATTTATAAATATCTTAGAAACAAGGAGAGGTTATTATTGATTCAGAAATTTAACATTTAGCACTCTAAGTAGGCCACAACTATTTCTGGCATATACATAGTGTGATGCACACTGGTGGCTCAGCCTGTAATCTCGTGCCTCTGGGAGGCTGAGGTGAGTGGATTGCCTGAGCCCGCGGGTTCGAGACCGGCCTGGGCAGCG
>NW_007232477.1:641632-673071 GCF_000164805.1 Carlito syrichta
GCAGGTCGAGGCTGTGGTGGCCGGGAGTGGCCACTGCACTCCAGTCTGGGCGACAGAGTGAGACCCCAACTCAAAAAAAAAAAGGTGAATAATAAAGGCAGGAAGTTTCCTTAAATTACCAATTAAATGATAAGTTTTAGCCAATATATGTTATTTATATTAAACTGTTCAAGACAATTTATTTTGCCTATTCGGTTTGGTTTATTTTAATTTATACTTTATTATTTAGTGTAGGAATACCACTTAGATAGGATCAATCAATCAAGTTTACCATGTAATTTTGTCTGTTTTAATAATAAAAAGCAGAACAATCTTCGAAAGAGGAACAATTTTACATCACTTAGGACCTATGGCACCACACAGGCACAAACATACATCCAAATGACAATATGCAATATTATTAGCCATGTTGGGTCTACTACCCAAACAAATACGTAGTTTCTGGATGCCAGGCACCCAGGCAAAATGTAAAGAAAAGCAAATGAAAAAGTTTTCAACATCACCAGTCACTAGACATATGCAAATTAAAAACACAATGAGATACCACTTCACACCCACTAGGACTATCTATAATCAAAAAGACAGATAATAACAAGGAGGATGTTGCTGAAGAAGTGAAGAAATTGGAACCTTCATTCACTGCTGGCAGAGATGCAAAATGTAGCCACTTTGAAAAACGCTTGGCAGTTCCTCCAAATATTAAACACAAACTTACCTCCTATCTCATCAATATTACTCCTAGAGAAATAAAAATATGCTCACACAAAAATTTGTATATGGCCGGGCTCGGTGGCTCAGTCTGTAATCCCGCGCCTTTGGGAGGCTGAGGTGAGTGGATTGCCTGAGCCCGCGGGTTCGAGACCCGCCTGGACAGCGAGACCTCATCTCTACAATAAATCAAAAACTCAGCCGGGCGTGGGAGCGCATGCCTGGAATTCCGGCTACTTGGAAGGCTGAGGCGAAAGGATCGCCCGAGCCCAGCAGGTCGAGGCTGCGGTGGCCGGGAGCGGCCATTGCACTCTAGTTTGGGTGAGACTCCAAAAAAAAAAAAAAAATTTGTATATGTATGTTCATAACAGTATAACAGATTTTTCTTTTTTTTTTTTGAGTTGGAGTCACACTCTGTCGCCCAGGCTAGAGTGCAGTGACACACTCACAGCCACCTCAGCATCAGTGTGCGAGGCTCCAGCGATCCTTCCGCCTCAGCCTTCCAAGTAGCTGGAATTACAGCGCGCGCTACCACGCCCGGCTAATTTTTGTTTTATTGTAGAGACAGAGGTGGTCTTGCCAAGTTGCCTTGGCTGGTCTCGAACCCGCGGGTTCCCAAAGTGCTGGGATTACAGGCTAAGCCACAGAGCCCGGCCTCAGATGTTTTTATGATAGTCAAAAGTGGAAGTAACCCAAATGTATATCAACTGAATAAATAAAATGTGATATATCTATACTATGGAATATTATTTGGCAATAAAAGAAATGAAGTAGTGATATGTGCTATACCATGGGCAAAACTTGTAAACATTATGCTAAATGAAAGACGCTCGTCTACAAAGACCATATATTATATGATTCAATTTATATGACATGTCTGGAATAGGCAAATCTAGAGAGAAAGTTGATTAGTGATTCCCTAGTTTTATAATGGGGTGGATCGGGGTAACGGAGAGTGACTGCTGAGTAGAGTTTTGTTTGGGGATAAGGCAAATGTCCTCAAGTTAAGTGTGGTGGTTGCAGAACTATGTGAATATACTGAATCCACAGAAGTTTATATTCTAAGTAGGTACATTGTGTGATATGTGAATTATATCTTAATGGAACACTGCCTAAAAACATAAAAGTGAAGTCAAGCGAAAACTGGAAAACAAGGTCTTAGCAATATCCTCTTTGCCTCAGTTGGATTTAGAGATATCAGTAAAATTTAGGCTAGCAATCTTTATTCTCAATGCTTGTGTGAAATAATGAAATAAATCTCAGGTTCTTAGAAAATTACACAGAAATTTAGGGGAGTGAAATGGCCCCTTGCCTAATTATTGCATTTCAGAAAAGGCAGCACACACTCAAGCCTGACAGTGAAAAGTGAAATGATCCAACATACTGTTTCTTTAGAGGTGCAAAGAATGAAAACAAGCAACTGCTTATTGCCTCCAGACCCGAAGTTGTCATTTGAAGCGCAACAAAGAACTATAATGTTATGGCAGGAATGTTATGAAATGCAAGTAAGAAGTTTGAAATATGTGCTTAAGAAAATATTCACAAAGATGCATCAAGTGAAATTATGCCTCCCAAGATTGGCTAATGAGCAATCAGTGAAGAAGATCCTTGTCAGGAGAGAAATTGTTTACACCCTGTTTGTATAGTGTTCCAGGATGCCTCTGCATATTTGATTTGACCTCAATCATTGCCTTTCAGACTTGGAAAAATATCTACTGCAAAACTTAAGTTGAAATGTAGGCCAAGAGTGATTGATATTTTTAGAATTTAAACACAACCACAACTTCCATAAGCATACATATTTTGCTTTATACTCATATAATAAACAATAACATAAATACTTTGTGATCACGAATTTTGTCATAAATTCCTTATTTTAACTCTGATATTTATGCTATGCAAGTTAATTTGTTTATGTACAAAATCTATAATAATGACACATTCTGATGTTGTCATCAGAAAATTAATGGAGGTTGACTAAGAACGTTTGCAAGTCACTTTTTTTAATTTTTAATTTTAAAGATGTGGGGTACAATTCAGGGTTAAGTATACAAATGTTCCTTCTGCAGGTACCCTTGTTGATGAAGTGTGCTCCCCCCTCCCCCAGCAGTTTCCCACTACTACCAATCCCTTTCTTATTGTATTATGATAATTTTTTCAAGGCTCGTTTATGAGTGAGAACATGTGGTACTCAGTTCTTTGTTTCTGTGACCAATTTAAAATATTTTAGAATTTTAAAATACAGTCTAAATTATAATAGTCATATAAATACCATTTAGGCCAAGAGTCTATATATAGCAGTGCCTATGATCGTGCTTTAGCTTGGGGTATTATTAAAATGTCGAAATGATTTGTTGAGAGTAGATGAATCCACACCATGCAAAACATATATAGCATACAGTTTAGTAAATGTTAGCTTATACATAATTATAATCAGTAAGCCTCAATATTGCACAAATGTATTTTGATATGTATTTGTGGTTCCTCCTTAATGAGCAATGTATGGATTGCTAGTCAATGTGTTTAGGGTTCCATTCTGTTCTGGTTTGATATGTATTCTTCTTTTTTCATATTATGCTAATCTACTTTTCATCCCATACTTACTTGTGCCTTTTCTTTACCATATGTCTTTGACAGATTCTTACTCAGTTGAAGCTCATTACTATTTGCAGAAAGTCATTAATCTCCATAAATTGATTTCTGTGAAGGTTTACTTTTTCCAATAAGCTCTGTAAGTGTTGGCTGCCAGTTACACTTGTTTCCCCCAGGACAGTAATACTGAAAGTGACAAGAAATCCCCCTTGGTCAAAAGATTCCCTTTCTAATTGGTGTCTGGTCTGATGGCAATTTCTCCCATTGCCCAGAAGCATGACACTACCTGTGCTAAGCACTAAATGTCCCCTCACCAGCATTTTGTACTTACTGTAGAAGGGTTTTATTAACAAGTTGAATATCAATGCTCAGACAGTTCAGCTTATAATTGTTATACAAATTAATTCTGGATAATAACAACTTTAAAAGAAAAATAAATAAAAAATGAAAGTCTGTATGTATTCAACATCAACATCAAAAGTGTTATTTTCATTATTGTGCATTGATTAAAATAATTGAAATTGTCATTCTTAAAAGATACCACTGATACATGTTTAATTACACCACATTAGTTACCTACTGCTGTGTAATAAAACACTATACATTTGGTGGCTTAAAACACACACACACTTATTATATCATAATTTTTGTGGGTTAGGAGTGCAATCACGGCTTGAGCGTGTCCTCAGGGTAGAATCAACCAAGATTTCTGTGGAGTTTTCAGCCAGGTAATATTCTCATCGAGGAAAGATTTCACTTCCGTGTTCACTCAGGTTGTTGACAGAGCTCATTTCTTTGTAACTGTAGGACGGAAAATCTGGCTGCTTGCCATCTATCAGAGAAGAGGCTACCCTCAGGTCCTAGAGACCGCCCAGAGCTCCCTGTTTCCCAGCATTGTTGCTTGCTTCATCAAGCCAGTAAAGGGGCTCTAGAATGAGTCTGCTGAAAAGACAGAGTCTTATATAGCATAACACAATCACAGAAGTGATGTACCATTACCTTTGCCATATTCCACTTGTTAGAAGTAAGTCACAAGTCACACCTATACTCTGGGAGTAGATAATACAAGGGGATAAATACCAGGAGGTAGGGATCATTGGGGTTACAGTATTTCACTAACTAATTTAACCAAATTGCTATCCAGTAATGCCAAATTGCTATCTAGAATATAACCAAAAATAGATAGGTGTTGTTGATTATGTCCATATTTTTCTAAATGTGTTCCATGTAGCTCTATTCTAGTTAGATAATCTGTGGAGATATCAACTTCCTTGCTCCTTTTGTGTTCTTAAATGTCTTGGTGGGTGTATGAAGACTGCAAAGTCCTGACTACTCCTTTTGCAGGGCCATTTCTCAAAATTGTTTATGCAGCTTGTAACCTTGAAAGGTTGTAACATCCCCCTGCCTTGGATACATTGTAGGCTTGCCTAATGTTTTCAATAAAAGCAATGGAATCTCCAAGATGAATGTGCTCCAGCTATGACACAAATCTATTTTGTGTAAGTACAGCATCCACCTGGGCCTACTGCATAGTCCTGGGGGACTTGGCAGCTAGGAAAACTGACATAAATATGTTATCTGGTACTCGAGCTGCTTGCTATTATATGAGTAAAAAACCCTTTGTTTCTGATCCAGGAACCTCATATTATCTACCAGCATCTATGAAATGATTGCGGGCTAACTTATTAGCTTGTAAGTAGCATAAAATCAAATCCCAGATCCTTCCCAGTACTAGTCACTATCTAACCTTGGGATTTTGGATTAAAGGAATAATTTGAATCTTATTCATCCCAGATTTAAAACCACCAAACATCTAATAACTCTTCTGTTGCTCATACTTTTTATCTTACTATTTTAAGATACTTTGAATTTTACTTGCAAGAGCTAAATTATCAAACAAAGCCCATGACACTTTCCAAGGTTTAGTAACTTGGCCTTTGCACTAACTTTGGAATTGATCACAACTATTATGAAAGTCATAAATATAGTAAAGTTTCTGAGACCTGATGGTGTTCCTGATGAAGTCTTCAAGTTGAGAGAAGAAGTAAGTGGAAGTTCTTAGTATATATCATTCTGATGAGATGCAACAAATTTTCTGAGAGGTTCCTCTTTAGGGGATACCAGACAGTGTGGTCAAGACATGCAGACGCCTTCCTGTGTGTAAAGTTTTAAGCTGTAGTGGGTTTTATATTTCCTACTGCTTGATATTGCAATTTCTGTATATTCCCTGGACACACTTCCTTCCCAGCATAAGCTGTGATGTTCAGGAACCTTTCACAGCATCACTTCTCCCTTCTGTCTCCATGATTTAAAGTTGGTCATATCACAATCAATGGTCATAACTGATGGTTACTAAAAAATGAATGCTGATAACTTCTGTTAACATATTAATTGCCATAATAATAGTATAACAATCACATCTACTGTTTATGCATACTTGTGACAGAAACTAAGATAAGCATTTATATGCATTATTTCATTTACCTTCAAGAATATTTTAAGAAGGTATTATCAGTTCTATTTTACAGTGAAGAAAATTTGGGTTTGGCAAGGTAAAATAACATGTCCAAGCTGGCACAGCTAAAAAGTGGTAGAAGAAATAAACCTGTGTTTATTTGACTACAACTTGACATTTTCCCTTGGAAGCACTTTAGAACTTTAGAGATATATGTACATAACATATATACATTACATCTGTGTATGTATGTGTATTTATATACATATATCATAAGAATACAAACACAAATTTCATTAGATATATATTATATATATATAAATAGTTTATGACTGACAACTTTTTGGCAATGCTGAGAATAACCATAAGATAACATCTTTATTTTATTTATTTATTTATTTATTTGTTTGTTTGTTTGTTTTTAGAGTTGGAGTTTCACTCTGTCGCCCAGACTGGTGTGCAGTGGCCCCTCCCGGCCACCGCAGCCTCCACCTGCTGGGCTCCGGGGATCCTTCCGCCTCAACCTTCCAGTAGCTGGAACTGCAGGTGCGTGCTACCACGCCCAGCTAATTTTTTTGATTTATTGTAGAGATGAGGTTTCGCCAAGTTGCCCAGGCGGGTCTCAAACCCGCGGGCTCAGGCAGTTCACTCACCTCGGCCTCCCAAGGCTCAGGATTACAGGTTGAGCCACTGAGCCCGGCCAACATCTTTATTTTTAAGCAGCATTGCTTAATGAGGTTTTCAAAATAGAAAATTTTCTAATAATTGAACTACAGTTCTTTGAGCAATAAGTGCTTCTCTTGCTCTCTGAAAAAGAGAGATTAATACCCTTTTGTCACTTATTCATCTGTAACTTCAATAAATTATATTTAAATAATTTTAATCATATTGATATCATGCTTTTAGACATTATGGGGAGATGAATGGACAGGCTCAAGTTCTATGTATTAAGTAACATTATAAAATATGCCAGTTCCTTTTGATTTGTTATCATTTCTCCTTTTTTAAAAGTAAATACTGGAAGCACAACTTTAGAGGTTTGTACTCCAGTTTTTGCAAACTATATTTTTTATTCAGTAGTTGGAATTTTCATTTCCTTTGCAATTTCTTTAAACTAACACATATTCATTGTTTGAAGAAAATGGTGACCTAGAATATAATTAAAAGTCTAAGCAACATTTAAAGGTGCATCTGCTGAGATGCGAAGAATAAATATCTTGTATGTCTTGGATTGAGTGAACAACTTCCTTGTGACATTTCATGCCAAACAACACTCTGTTTTACAAGTTTAAGTGATATGGAATCATTATTCAAGAACAAAAATGATTATTACACATGTCCACATACTCATATGTGTATATATGTGTGTGTGTGTATCTGTTTATGTGTCTATTGATATGCATTTATCACACTTAAAAACACTCAGTGTGGAGTTATTATTTGTTACACCCAGTTAAGTTTTTATTTAAATACAAGCAAAATAACTTTGACAAAAAGCACAAATAGATCAAAGCCAGTAAGGAGTGTTTATGGTGTAGTTCTCTCTAGTTTACATGCTGTACACAAATGTTCTAGATCAATTTTTTAATAAAAAGTGATGCACTGTTGGATAATCTAAACCATTATATGTTTAATTCCTTAAACTGAAGATAATTTAATGTTTGGAAAACATGAAGATTTGTCAAATATTTACTAGCATTCAAAAATCCTGGGTTAGACTATATGCAGAAACAAATTATTTTAAATAAGTTATGTTGCAAACAACAAAGTTTATAGCAATACCATTATATCAAGAGGAATCATTTGGCAGGAGCTACCAACACAATCTTCCCAACACTTCAAAGCAGGATTTTTCTCAGAAATGGACAATGGAATAACCCTCAAAACGTCACCGAACACAGTTGCTCTGCATCTCCTTCCCCCTCTTGTCATTCTATCCATTTGTCTTCAGTTCCACCAATTCTCCTGATTTAGACTGTGCAATGTCAAAAAAAAAATGAAACGTCTGCCATAATTCTTCATAAAGACAGACATTTTACAACATATTAAATCAGGTACCTGCTAAAGTATGGAAATTGTAATATTACTATGACTTCGTATTTTTCCATCTTGCCACATTTTAATTGTTCATAAGAAACAGAAAGACTTAAATGTGTAGCATGTGACTAAACTTTGTAATCACTTTGAATTCCAGTGCAATTTTCCACATTGACAATGCTCTTTTTCACTTATACAGGTTTCATTTTTGCCTATTTTTGAGAAAGCATATATTGATTTTATTGTCCTTGAAAGCCGGTTGGTGAAAATAAGTATTACAGAATTTCTTTATAGATATGAGAGGTTTTCTCTCAAATTAACTTTTACTAAACATCTTTCACCAGTTTTTGATAACCAAGTATTACTGACCATTTTGTTTCCAGTGAAAGTGAACAGTGCTATGAGGTATACTCAGAAAATAATAAAGCAAATTCTACAATCCACCTCAGATAATTTAATTACTATATAGTTTTAATTTCAACTTCCATTTTCAAATATTCCAGAATGACAGACATGAAAAATAATGTTAACTTGTATAGGAAAACCTTCAAATAGTATTGTTACAATTATGTTTCTGTGGTAAATAAGGAAGCCATACTATTCAGGTTCCTATAGCAAATGGGTTTTGATTTAGAATGCACTACAGGTAAGAAACAAATTTATGTTAGTGAGATCTGGCCACAAAGTAAATTTAACCCTTGGTTGTTAGATAACCTTTGTTTCTTTATCACAACAAAGCAATTGAACTAATATTAATTATATCTTTTTCTCTAAATGTTTTACAGAAAAAGAAGGAACCTATGAGAAGTATGTTCCCATTTCTTATGTAACTATCTGGGAGAAGAGGAACCAGTAGGGTGCTTAACCTACTCTCATGTATGGAAACAAGAAAGGGGAAACTTCAAAAAGGATCTGATACCTCATCATGGTTTGAAGCAGATACTAGTCTTTTATTTACCTAGTACTTTGAGGTGAAGTTTGAACCTAATGTCTTTACCTGTGGACAAAGACCAAATGGGAATTAGAAAATGTTCATCATGGTCCCAAAGGGGACTATTAAGATTGTATCCTCATCAGCCATGAGCATCCCAAGGAAGTTTCTGAGACTTTTCCTCTTGGGAACCTTGGATAAGAGAATGCTGAGGATAAGGGGAATGGACAGGCATGGAATATTACTTCCCTGTATTTGTATGAATTTGTTATACCCATAAAAATAGTCGTGTATACACACATATGCACATATACAAACACACATTTAAGGTGATTGATTTATTTTGACAAGATGCTTTCCCACCTCAAATTTCTACAGAGAACATCATGAGTGAATAATTGTCTTATTATTAGTACAAGAAAATATATACAATAATCCTTCAGATTTTCAAAACACAAGAGTTCTGTTTATATCTAGTGTCTATATAGTACATTGAATCTCAGAGGTTTCTATGTTGTTGTTTTTTTAAATCTTTAACATCAAACATTTATTTCTTCTTTGGTAAGCAACAAAAAAGAGGTAAAAGAATCCCAAAACCCAAATGTTGGACTCCATTCATTTCTTATTAGCATACAAATAGAAGGAATCTGCGCTTGCATTGACTGGCAATAACTATAAATGATAGTAAAGATAACTGTTAAATACTGAGTCATACTATGTTGAATGCTTTACATGTTATAAAATGCCCACCAAATATCATGGAGGTTAAAACATAAATTCTAGAGTTAGACTAATAAGATTTTAATCTTTGGTTTCACTACGTCATGAACTGAGTGGCACTGAGCAAGTTATTTAACTTTTTGTGACTTAGTTTTCTCATATGCAAAATTCTGATGTTATAATAGTATCTACTGCATATGGTTATTATGAGGATGCATGAGTTGATATTTATAAAATGCACAGAATGATACTTGCCATACAGTAATACAAAGGGTATAAAACAAACCCTACAGGACTGACAATGCTTTCTTTGTTTCAGATTTTAAAAATTGAGTCTCAGAGAGGCTTACCAACTTTCCTTAGATTGCATGGCTTCTGACACCCTGAATTTGGTTGAGTCATTGGAAATGAGGCAATGTTTGTGACAGACATTGCCAGATCAGACTTAGTAGCTAGAATTTTATTATTAGAACTGACAGGACTTAGCAATTCTTTAAACTTAGGGAGTAAAATACTTCTGAAAATTTCTACATTTAACAAGAAAACTAAAAATGAAAGCTCCATTTGCTATTTTTAGATGAACCCAAATGACAAGCTTGTGACCACTTTCACAAACTGCTTCTAAGACTAAACACCTTAAAAACATCAATTCATAGCTGGGCTCGGTGGCTCAGCCTGTAATCCCGCGCTTTGGGAGACTGAGGTGAATGGATTGCCTGAACCCACGGCTTCGAGACCCGCCTGGGCAACCTGGTGAGACCTCATCTCTACAATAAATTAAAAATTAGCCAGGCATGGTAGCACATGCCTGTAGTTCCAGCTACTTGGAAGGCTGAGGCGGAAGGATTGCCGGAGCCCAGCAGGTCGAGGCTGTGGTGGCCGGGAGCGGACACTGCACTCCAGCCTGGGTGACAGAGTGAGACTCCAACTCAAAAAAAACATCAACAACAAAAAAACATCGATTCATTTAGGTCATTGTACCTCCAGCTTGAACATTAATTTTTTTCCTATACCGTGCTTTTTACAGAATACAACATCATTAAGGAGGACAACTACAAACATAAAGTTGTTCATAAAGATTAATGTGCTGGGAAAATTTTGTGTGAAACCCCTCCAAATCTGTACATTCATACTTATAGAAAGCATGTTTTAAAGTGAATACTTCTATGAAGTTCAAAACAAACCAAACCAACAACAATTTAGAAAGGTCTACCCATAAGTGTGCTCTGCAGTTTGTGAGGGAGTGAATATCTTTGTACGCAATCACTTAGTGAGCTCTTTTGTAAGCCTCCGCAGATTCTGCTGAGGCTTGGTGGATAAGAAAATGGTGTTGTGGCCAAGAGTTTGCCTGTTCTTGTTTACTCATTTACATGGTGTAGTAGCTTATTCAGTCAAAGGAATCTTAATTAATTCAAAGGTTTCTAATAATAAAGCTATTGTTGAGGTTGTGTAGAAGAAACTAGGCATTATGGCAGCAACTAAATGCCTTGGGCCTCAAGAATATTTCAGGTCCTGGAGAAAGCCAAAGCATCACAAGGCTTCATTCTGCCCTTTGCCTGCAGCCCACGGCCTCTACTGATCTTAAGAGCAACCAGACACAGGCATCCAAGATTTTGTCTCCTGTGGGGGAGGAGTAACCAAATATCTTTTTGAAAGTCTCTGTGTGGTATCTATGAAAGAGAGAGGGGGAAGGGAGGTGATTACTCACATTAAGGGTGACTAACTGGGACACCAATTTTAAGCAAGTCCTGTATTTTTTGGAAAACATTTCTTAAGCACATTCAGTCAGTCTGATTTATTAAACAAGCTTGTCTTCCGTTACTGAATAATTTTACTATCAATGTAAAAGGTCCTCAATAAACTACAGTCACTTTTAACACTCTTTTAACTGGTTCCCAGATCCTAGTAAGTTAAACAACCAAAGTTTTTACCTCATATGCCCAGTTACTTTATTCAGTGAGTCAAAATAAGCCCTAGGTAAAGAACTGAGAACCAGAAGGCAAGGCACAGTGTTATGAGTAGATATCAGAGAGGACATGAAGACATTTCCTCCAGCTGAATTTTTGGAAAAGTAAACTTCCCCAAGTATTGATTCATGGTAACTATATCCATATAAATTTCCAAAACATGATATTTGAGCATAAAAATAATACAAAGTAAAATGATAGAAATAACAGCAACAGTGAATGTGTATGCCATTTTAATTGCCTTGTCATATTATAAAATATATTTTCTATATACTGATTGTAAAATAAATCTAGAACTTAGAGAAAATTAAGATGAAAGAGAAATCTCATTCTCTAGAGATAGTTTATGTCCTATTATAAATGTCGTATATACTTTAATATAAAAATAATTTTGAAGCTATAGAAAATAGAGTAGGGTAATAAAAAAAAAAGTCATTTATGATCTTCACGGGTCAAGGATTAACTACAGTTAAACACTGTTGACAGGCCAGATAATGTGATTAACTTTTTACTTTAAGGATATTTAAACCTTAACAAGTAGGACAACTAGCTAACAATAATATATTATATAGTTTCAAATAGCTAGAAGAAGGATATTGAAGTTCTCAATACAAAGAAAATATAAATGTTTGAGATTATAGCTAAGTTAATTGATCTGATCAAAATACAAAACTTAATAGCTAATTTCCATAAAATTAACTTAAAATCCTGAATAATTAAGCCCAACCTAATTAATGCCAAGGTGATATATAGCATATCAAACAATAATTTTACATTTTAAATACGTGTCTCAATGGACTGAATTTGTCTTCCCATTCTCATGTTGAAATCCTAGCCCTCGGGGATAGTATTAGAAGATGAGATCTTTGGGAGGTGATTGAGTCATGAAGGTGAGCCCCTGTGAATGAGCTTAGTGCTCATACAAAAGAGGCCTCAGAAAGGCCCTAGACCCTTCCACCATGAAGGCACAGCAAGAAGGCACCATCTATGAACCAGAAAGTGAACTCTCACCACACGTACACTTTTTCAGTGTCTTGACCTTGGACCTTCTAGCCTCCAAAACTGTGAGAAATAAATTTCCATTGTTTATAAACTACCTAGTTTATAGCATTTTGTTATGGCACTTTGGACAGATGAAAACACACATGTATAATGCTAATGGTCCAGGTCTCCATGTTGATCATTCTCTTTATGAAGTCAAATTTAAGAAGCACACTTTGGTACCAAAAGTAAGCAGAAGAAAAAATATTCTCCTTAGTCTGCTACATACAACTTAAACCTCACACTAACACTTCCAAGAGCCTCTTTCCCCCTAGTTATTCCTAACTAGCAGTTTCTTGGGAAACTCCCAATTCAGAGAATCAAATATTCTTTCCCCTCTTCAAGTTCTTATTGTGCAATTTGATTCTAAATTTCAATGTGGACATTTTGACCAATTGCACTCCAAACCCAATTCAATGACTCCTTACTCTTTTATCCATCTCTCTTCCTAAAGATTAAAGTCTTACCAAAAATAACTTCTCCCAGAATATGGAGAAGAGGAAATTCAGTTGTAAGTTGCTGGGAGTTTTCTAGTGGGTGTGTATTGTTGTGACCAGAGTGCGAGAAAGGAGTCACCACACACTGAGAGTTGAATTTTTGAGTCCTGTAATAGCCGGCGGTTGACAGGGGACTCGTGTCTCCAACTGCTCTTGAACCCCAAGTAAAGCAAGCAAAAGGCAAAAGCCGCAAATGGGCTACATAGCTGGAGGTGGGGAGAGGGTGAGGGAACAAGGAACTAAAAACAAAAGAGAACAATTTCTTGGCATACATCTGAAGCAAGGGTACAATTAGAACAAGAAACTTGTAGCTAGGGAGTTTCAAACAGTCAGCAAAAATAGCGTGAACAGCTTGGGGAACAAAACTGTGGGCCTGTGGGCATGGGAATGTTATGACAACGACATATATACATTGGGGGGGGTCATTTTTAGGTCAGACAGGAAGCTAAGACGGAAGATTTTAACAAAGTGGAGTATTTATGCCAAGCAAGCTATTTTAACCAAAGAAGAGATATTTCAGTGTGTGTGTGTGTGTGTGTGTGTGTGTATAAAAGATGAAGGAAGGAATCTATGAAGACAGAATATCTTTCCACTTGTCTGTGTACTCTTCAATGTCTCTCATCAGTATTTTATACTTTTTATTGTAGAAATCTTTCATCTTTATGGTTAAAAGTATTCCACCGTATTTTTTTGCATTTACTGTAAATGAAATTATTTTCTTAATTTCTTTTTCAGAGTTCACTACTAGTATATAAAAATGCTACTGAATTTGTATGTTGACTTTTGCATTCTGCCACTTTTCTAAATCGGTTTATAGTTCTAGCAGTTTTTTTGGTGAAGTCATTAGGATTTTTTATATGATATTTTGTCATCTGTAACCAGAAATCATTTAACTTCCTTTTTTCCAATTTGAAGCTTTTTATTATTTTTTTTGTCTAATCTCTCTGGCAAAAATTATCAGTACTATGTTGAGTAAAGGTGATGAAAGTTAAAAGATGGAGAAAGGAAAAGTTGTGACCACTTTCCTGGTATTATATTTTTCCTGACATAGGACCAAGATTGAGGGTTTCTGGTTTTGGTGGGTTCCATTAGCAACGCTATATTTGAACTATAAAGTTGAGGGCTTTTTGTTATTTTGGCCTATGTGTATAAAATATCCAATGAGCTACATTAAAAGCATTGCAAAATAAATGAATGTAAATACAAGTATGTGTGTACACATGTGTGCATGTATGTGTGTTTTGGGTAAATATATCACTGATTGAATATGTGAGCAGATAGTTACCAGCACAAAGCTAAAGAAGGGAGTTTTGAAACTGAAACAGAAGATTGACGAAAGCTAATCAAAATCAGAGATCTCCAGATGTTTGGTTGCACAGCACATCATCAGAAATCTGTCTGAAGATAGGAAAACTTTTTCATAGGAAAGTACTATAGTGAGTGGTAAATACTTCTTCAAACAAGAATTATTATAATATTGAAGAGTACAAATGAAACTAAGGTGAAATGGTACAAAAAGAAAAAGAATAACAACATTTTTAAAAATGATAAGCACACAAAAAACAATAGTTACTAAATTGCATATTTTTCTATTATCACTATGTGAAATACAGACTGTAAGTGGTAAAAATTGAATTAATTGTAAACTAGGAGGATTAAATGCTTGAATAGACATTATTTCAGCTCCAATTATAACTTATGTTAATTCTACTTTATGACTATTAAAGTGATTCCTTTCTGAATGACAATATTTTAGGTAGAAAAAAAACCAGATAAAATTCCAGATATGCAAGCAGACATTATAGTGGCTTTTGTTTTTTACTTAATCCACAGAACTACCAGAATTATAAGGCTAATCTAATTATTTTAGACCAAAATTGATATCTCTGTTCTAAAACACTAAATTATCTGCTTTGACTACCTACAATTCTCAAACTTAACGTGTCGATGAACACCTAAAGGTCTTACTGAAATGCCAATTCTAATTCAGTGAGTATATGGTAGTAGTTGACATTCTACCTTTCTAATGAGCTCCTATGTATTGTTGCTGCTACTGCTACTGGTGCTGTCCTATTCTTGGGTAATAGTTTGCATAGCGAGTGTCCATATCAGCATTGTTCAACAGTACTTTCTGTGATGATAGATGTGTTCTATATTTGTAGATGAATACTGAGCAGTTGAAATGATACTACTGTGACTGAGAAACTCAGTTTTTCTTTTATAACATTTTAAGTAACTACACATAACTAGTAGTTACCTACTCTATACAACATAGTGAATCATAAAATTGCCATTTATGAATGGTTTGTGTAAATGCACACCAACTGTCAATATGCTATACTCTGTAAGTCTTCATGACATCACAGGTGTGCTGGTTGTGGAGCAAGTACTTTAATAAATTCCTCTAATAAGATTTATTATTCTGGCAGTTACTCACTGGGAAAGTTGACTCTGTAATGTTCTAAATGTTACCTGAAGGAGACTGGAAAATAAAATGAGTCATCAAGAAATGTTGCAGATTACCAAGGATCTTTTAAGGCAAAATAAAATGTCCTTATTTTTTTCTTTCTCTTCAGCTAAGTGAAATCCACAAAGACATATACACAATAGAAATAGGAGTCGTATGCAATCAGAACCCTATTTTGCCAAAATGATTCCAATTTCAGATAAGCTTTTACTCTTTGATTGTTTCCAGAAGGATAATGGCAACATCAAAATCATTTCTGAGCCATATGACAATAGAGCTACATGTTATTGACTTGAAATCCACTTGAGAATCAAACCAAATTCTGGTTTTGTTCCTGATATCCTTTACTCCTTATCTTGGTCTTGAGCAAGAAGCTTCTCATCATAATATTCAACATACACGCATGAACATGAAAACATAATGGTAAATGGTGACATGAATATTCACTGCTTAAATAAATATAAACATAATGATACAAATAACAGTGATGAAAATAAGAATGTTTTACACTTGTAAATTACTTTGAAGTTTACAAAGTAGTTACACATGATATTCTTATTAATTTTGAGTTAAGGTAAAAAACAAAATGCCTAGGAAAAACAACTCTATGTTTTCGTTTTAGATTTGTTCCTTTTCTTAATATGTTTTCCAAATAATATAATATTATAGTCTCAAGAGTCTTTGAAGATGTGTTTTGATGCTTTGCAGCCCACGTTCTCCTGCTCATCATTGTCATTATCATTATCTCATTTTTGTGATCATTCTAAAACCAGATACAGCAGTATTTTGCATGTTCTCTGAAAAGCCAGCAGTGTTTTATGCAAGAATAAAGGTACTACTCTCCAGTTTATAAGAATTATTTTCCCCAGTGACATCCATAAGATTATAAGTATTATAGTAAGTAACCAACTCATATTCCCCCAAAACAACAAAAATTCTGGCCTATGCACAGACAAGACTCTCTGCAAAAGCCTCAAGATTCAGGTAGGCATTCATGAAACTCCAGCAGAGCCCAAGACTCAGGAAGGTTATTTAGAGAGTATAGACTGACACCCAGGTGGCTGATTTACCAGTTGTGCTCCCAGGTGCAAGCCCAGAAATGACCCCATTTCCCAAGAGGCTTGGCCTTGAACATACAACTAAAACAATCTGTCAAGGGGTCCAGGAGGATTGTACACACTTGTGCCTCAGCAGAGAGGCTTGTCTGCCTGCTGACATTGGTCTTGACAGTGAACCTGAAAGTTGTCCTGTGGCACTGAACTGACCCCCTCAACTGAAGTCCCAGCTCAGAACTATTCATACAAGGACACTGAGGGAAAGTTTTCCTTATTTTGAGGCCTAGGAGTCCAAGCTTCCATAACAAATTTGCCAACCTCTGTCCCACAGCACATCTTGAGAGGGCCAATCTCAGCTCCAGCACTTCCTGCTGAAGTTCAGAAGCTATCCAGTTTGTGCAGAGACCTGCTGGAAGATGCACACCCATCTGAGTCAACAAAATGAAATCTTCAGCCTGTCCCACAGTCGATCCTGAAGAAAGTTGGGTGATAAATTCATAGTTGAAAAGGGAAAAAACCCTGCCAAGCTCAGTCTCAGTCTGGCGTCTCCTATAGCAGTTGAGGAAGTACACTGTTTGTGCAGGAACTTGTTTGGAGACACATACCCACCTGAAATAATAAAATGGGCTTGCTAGCATCCCACAGAGATCTTGAGTTGGGGTTCGGTCTACACTCTAACCTCTCTTACTGAAGCCAAGGACCTGTCTTGCCTGGGCAAGACCTGCTGGCATACTCATCTGGGCCACCAGTATAGTCTTTTGGGCTCATGTTTTGGGTCAGTTCTTCCACACAGCCCCAGCATACACCTTGAGTTTTTCCAGGGTACATCCAAGCCAAAGAGCCATGTCAACTTCTAAACCTTGGCAAAATTCACAGAAAGCCTGGGCTTAGGGTGCCCTCTAGTGCTGAGATGGCTGCAGGCTCAGAAAACACAACAATCAGTCTACTTAGAAATTTTGGAAAGGCCCTCTAAAGAAGAACAGACACAAACAAATCTAGATATGAAAACTGAAACAAATACCTATTTCTTGACTCACAGAAATCACCATGTGCTCATAAACATCAAGAATATTCGGGGAAACATGACTTTACCAGATTGACAAAATAAGGTGCAAGAGATTGAGCCTAAAGTGCCAAAGATGTGTGATCTCTCAGACAAAAAATTCAAAGTAGCTGTTTTAAGGAAGCTCAACAAACTTTAGTAAAACATAGCAAATCAATTCAGATATTTATTAAAGAAACTTAACAGGGTGACTAAAATAATAATAATAATCAAACAGAAATCCAGGAAGTAAAAAATACAATGAACAAAATGAAAAATGCAACAGAAAGCCTCAATGGCAGAATTGATTAAACAGGAGAAAAATGGGTGAGCTCAAATACAGGCTATTTACAAATACACAAAAGAGAAAATGAAATAAAAGAATAAAAAGGAATGAAGAAAACTTACCGGATTTATGGGACAGTATCAAAAGAGTAAGCTAAAGAGGGAATTTAGAAATGCAAAGAGGTAGAAACCTCATTCAAAGAAGTAATAACAGAAAAATTTCCAAATCTGAAGAAAGATATAAATACCCAGGTAAAGGAAGATCAAAAGGCACTGACTAAACTCAACCCAAATAAGAATACTTGAAGATGTATTATAATCAAACACTCAAAGGTCAAATAATTTTAAAAGCAGTGATAGAAAAGAAGCAAATAACATATAAGGGAGACCCAATGTGTCTGGAATCTGACTTCTTAGTAGAAATGCCAGGAGAAAGTTGGGTGATAAATTCAGAGTTGAAGCAATAATACTGTACCCATCAAAGTTGTCCTCCAAAATGAAAGAGAGATGAAGACTACTCCAGACAAACAAAGCTGTGGGAATTCATCACTATCAGCCCAGTAGAAATGCTAAAGAGGACTCTGCTGGTTAAGTGGTTGGTACCACAGCTGCTCTGCTTGGTCCCAAGTACTTCCTGGGATGCAGAAGCCAAGTGCCATTTTTTAAAAAATCAACAAAATCCTTCCCAGGAAGAAGCTACTGGGAGACACCACCAGCTCTAGGCTCTGCCTCACCATTGCAGCACCTGGCTGGACTCTGGCAGCAAGAACTGCGGAGGAACTACACTGATAGAGTCCAGGGTCATAGGCCCACAGAAGAAGACAAAAGAGGCACCCTGACACCATCTTTAAAACTGGGCAGGAAAGTGCTCCAGCTAGCTCACCATGGATGACAGACCTGACTTGATCTCTGACTGGTGGATTAACTACTTAGGGGTTGTTCTTGACCAAGATTGAATATCCTGAAAGCACAAACACTGGAGGGCAGGACAAGTGCTGAGTCTCAGGCACATCACCGCTACCCTAATTCAGCCATAGAACAAAGGATGTGGCCAGAAAAGAAGAGGAAGACCTCCAAAGAAATCAGTGCGCCCCATCCTCTACCCCATTCAACTCTCAAAACTACAATTGACAGCAAAGCTTCCCACCCACAGCCGTGTTTCAAAATAAAACAAATTCAGATCCCTGATAAGGTAATTATAAGGGGGTGAGCAAACATCAGAAGTAAAAGCTTCTCCCACTACCAGTGTATAACAGAACCAAAGAGAAAAAAAAGAGATTTGTTACAAATGAAGAAAAACAACAGAGAAACACAGGTAACCACCAGTGTTACAAAGAAAAAACACCTGAAAAATCAGATCTCAGAGCCTAAACAATGGAAGTCACCAATGACTGGACCCAGAATACAACAGGGATTAGGGAATGGATGGAAAGAGTGACTAGGACTCAGAAAGACAAAATGCAATGCTGAAAGAACTTGTGACAAAGATATTGGCCATAAAAAATTTCATCCAGACATTGGTCAGAAAGATGGCAGTCAAGTCAGTTGGACTATGCAAGTTCCTGTGTGAGTGAGTGAGTGTAAGAAAATTTTGTGTAGGTGCTGGTAAGCAAGTGGGCGTGTGAGTGGCTGACTGAGTGAGGGCTACAGAGCTAGTGGTCAGAGTTCTCCTGGTGCAGTGGCTGGTGCCACAGCTGCTGGGTTTGGACCGTAGTAAATCCCAAGATGCAAAAGCCAAGTGCCATTTTCTTTTTCTTTTTTTCTTTTTAAATCAACAAACCCTCCCTGGAAAGAAAATGCTGGGAGACACAGTCTAAGTGGGGGCTTGTGAGCAAGTGGCTAGGCCCCTGGTGCACCAACTGGTGCTGCAGCTTCTTTCATGTGTCCCTGGTTATCCCCAGGCTGCAGACACCAAGTGCCATTTTTTTAACAGACAAAAGTTTTCCTGTGAAGAAACAGCAGGGAGAAATTATCATCCTAGTCTCTCCCTCACCATTGCAGTAGGTTAGAGATTACCAGCTCTTGGCTTTGCCTCACCACTTCAGCTCCTGACAGGGCACTGGAAGCAGGGGCTGCAGAGGGAATCTAGAGGCAAAGTCCCATGGAAGAGGACAAGGGAGGCACTCCACCACCACCTTGAAGGCAGGGCAGGAAAGTGCTCTGACTTGCTACCCATGGAGCAACACATGGATCTCTATGGTTGGCGGATCAACTACTCAGGGATTGATCATGGCCCCGAGGGAGTATTTTGAAAGCACAAACTTCAGAGGGACCTGACAAGGGCTGAGTTCCAGGCACCCCACCCCCTACCCTGATCCAGCCACAGGACAAAGGGTGTGGTCAGAAAAAGATGAGGAAGGACTCCAAAGAGATCAATGGTGAATCTGGGGCTGACCCAAACCCCTGCTCCCCAGCAATGCTCTGCACATCAGATGCACACAGCTGGGCCATGACTGAGAGAGACAAAGCCAGGCAGAGCCTGGATTTCAGTTGCAACAGGAAACGCCATTCCAGGATAGAACTGACTGGGGTACCCCCCATGAGTACATACCTGGAGAAGAGACAATCCCCACCAGAGGAGAACTTCTGACCACACCAGAATGGGAGGAAAGGACTGCAGCCCCACCCACCTCTACTACCAAGTGTAGTAGAAATTCTACTACCCCTCCTCCTTCCCTGATTTGCACACTGAGAAGAGAGTGAAAAGGGGACTCTGCCGGAGAGGCCTGATTAGAGGAACAATTACAGACCTGCCATGAGAGGGCAGTTTTTTGTTTTTTAATTTTCAATTAAAAAAAAATTTTTTTTATTTTTTGTTTCTTAGTTCATCTATTTTTAAAATATTTTTTGATTGTGCATGAATGTGTACATGAGGGTTTGATTGGAATCAGTCCCAAATTGTATTTCTTTTCTTTTTCTCTTTCTTTATTCTTTTATTTGTCACTTTCTGTTTATGTGTGTATGTGAATGATTGAGTGTCCATCTTTCAATTTTGCTGTTGTTGTTGGTTTGTTTCTCCTCTTTTGTTCTTCTGGGTCTTTTTCTTTTCATTTTTTATAATTTAAAGTGTGTGTCAATATACGTGTGAGGGTTCAACCTGAATACCTTTTTTCCCCCACTGGTCTTTCTGTTTTTCTTCTCTATTGACTTTGCACTTGGCATGTGTGTACGTGTATTTAGTTTTCTTGGTTTTGTTGTTGTGGTGGTTAGTTTTGTTTCACTTTGTTGTTATTCCAGTTTGTTTGAGGATGTGTGTGTATGTCTGTGTGTGTTTGTGTGTTCAATTGTTTTTGCATTGGTTTTTGCTTTGCATCGTCATATAGAGTGATGGGGGGGAGTGGGTCTCAGAAAACACATACCACAATAAGTGAGCATTATATTTGCAAGTAGTATCTGAATCCTAGTGCCCCATTCCCCTACTTTATTCGAATTTCAAAACTACAAGAGACAGCAAAGCTTCCCATCCACTGTCCTATTTCAAAACAGAACAAATTCAGAGCCTGGATCAGGAAAGAAGAGATGACTGAGCAAACATCAGAAGGAAAAGCCTCTCCCACTGACACTGAATAACAGAAGTAAAAAGAAAAATAAGAGATCTGTCACAAATGAGGAAAAACCAAAGGAAGACCTCAAGCAATTTCATGTGTACCAAAGACAAAACTCCTGAAAAATCAAACTTGGTGCCCAAACAATGGAAGTCGCCAACGACTGGCCCCAGAATACAACAGGGATTAGGGAATAGGTGGAAAGAGTGAATAAGACTCAAGAAAGACAAGATGCAACACTGAAATAACTTGTAACAGAGATTTTGGCAATAACAAATTTCATTCAGGAAATAAATAACAATATGACAAGCATGGAAAGCAGAAATAATCTGTCTGAAGAAATAATATCAGAACTTGAAGACCAGAACATGGAATTAACCTGATCTGTAAAAAACATAGAAAGAAGACTTAGAAAGAAAGAACGAAGCCTGCAAGAGATATGCAATTATATGAAAAGGCCGCACCTACGCCTGATTGGTATCCCAGAAAGAAGAAAGGGAAATGGAAAAAAACTTGGAGCAAGTATTCCAAGAGGTAATCTAAGAAAACTTTCCCCAGCTCACCAGAGATGTGACCAGCCAAGCAAAAGGGATACAGAGAACTCCCAAAAGACATCAAATGAAAAGACCAACCCAAAGACACACAATAATTCACCTACACAAAGTAGGCACAAAAGAAAAAATCCTAAAGGCAGGAAGAGAGAATTTCAGACTACCTACCAGGGCAAACCAATCAGAGTAGCAGCAGACCTATCAGCAGAAAAACTACAAGCAAGAAGTGACTGGAGCCCTATATTCAAAGTCCTCAAGATAAACAGTTTCAGCAAAGAATTTCCTATCCAGCCAAGCTCAGCTTCATCAGTGATGGAGAATTAGAATCCTCCTTAGACATCCAATCCCTAAGAGATTATGCAGCTTCCACACCAGTTCTATAGGAGACACTTAGAAAGGTATTAAGCACAGAAGAAAGAAAAAAAAAAAGAATGACTACACATTCCCAAGAGTACAGCAGAGCACAGAATCAACAAAGAATACAGCGCAACAAAAAAACTTGAAAACACACACATACATTAACCCCAAAGCCAAAAGATAACAAGAAAACAAAGAAAAAACTTTATAAAAATCCCATGACAGCAATAAACAATCTCATTTCAATAATCATCCTGAATGTGAATGGACTAAATGCACCACTGAAAAGACAAAGAATGGCAAACTGGATAAGAAATCATGACCCAATTATTTGCTGTATCCAGGAGACTCATCTGACTACAAGGGATGCATACAGACTCAAAGTTAGAGGATGGAAAATGAGTTTCCAGGCAAATGAATCACAAAAGAAGGCAGGAGTTGCAATCTTAATATCAGACAAAGCAACCTTTAAGCTATCAAAAATTTAAAAAGATGCAAAAGGGCAATACATAATGATAAAAGGCTCAATCCATCAACAAGAAATATCCATTCTAAATATATATGCACCCAACACAGAAGCACCAGCATTTATAAAACAACTACTAAGTAAACTAAAAAAAGATACTGACTCTAACATTATTATGGCATGGGATTTGAATATCCTACTAACAGCCCTAGATAGATCATTGAGGCAAAAAATCATCAAACAGATTCAGAACGTAAACTTGACAGTCAACCAAGTGGACTTAATAGATACCTACAGCCGGGCTTGGTGGCTCAGCCTGTAATCCCACGCCTTTGGGAGGCCAAGGTGAGTGGATTGCCTGAGCCCATGGGTTCGAGACCTGCCTGGTCAGTGAGACCTCATCTCTACAATAAATCAAAAAATCAGCCGGGCATGGTAGCACCTGCCTGCAATTCCGGCTACTTGGAAGGCTGAGGTGGAAGGATCGCCGAAGCCCAGCAGGTTGAGGCTGCGGTGGCCGGGAGCAGGAGCGTCCAGTCTGGGCGACAGAGTGAGACTCCAACTCAAAAAAAAAAATAGATACCTACAGTTATTCCACCCGACAGCCACAGAATATGCATTCCACTCATCACCACAGAGAACATACTCCAAGATTGATCACATCACTGACTATAAATCAAGCATTAAAAAATTCCATAAGGTTGAAATTTTGCCATGCATATTCTCAGACCACAGTGGAACAACAACAACAACAACAACAAAAATCAACAAAAACAACATTTCCCCAAAGCCCACAAAGACATGGACACTAAACAGCACAATGGTGAACAACTACTGGGTCAACACTGAGATCAAAGCAGTAATTAAAAGATTCCAGGAAACAAATGAAAATAAAGAAACATCTTACCAAAACCTCTGGGATGCTATGAAATCAGTTCTAAGAGGGGGATTTATATCTAAATGAGCATACATCAAGAAAATGGAACGCTCAGAAGATGAGAACCTAACAAATCACCTAAGGGAGCTGTAAATAAAAGACCACCCATCCTAACTTTAGCAAAAGAAGCCAAATCACCAAAATAAGAGCCCAAATATGGGACATAGAAGACAAAAATATCATCGAAAACACCAACAAAACAAAAAGTTGGTTCTTTGAAAGAATGAACAAGATTGATGAACCCCTAGTCAGAATGACCAAGAAAAAGAGAGAAAAAGCCCAAATAAACACAATCACAAATATAAAAGATCAAATCACAACTGACTCCAAAGAAATACAAAACATTATCAGAGATACTATGTACACCTATATGGAAACAAACTTGATAACCTGAATGAAATGGAGGACTTTCTGAATCACACAACCTCCCCAGGTTGAAACAAGAAGACACTGAGACACTAAATAGATCAATAACAATCCAAGAAATTGACTCTGTCATAAGAAAACTACCTACAAAAACAAAACACCAAAAACCCTGGACAGGATGGCTTTCCAGCAGAATTCTACAAAACGTACAAGGAGGAACTGATACCAATACTATTGAAAGTATTCCAGGCAATTGAGAAAGACGAAATTCTTCCCAAATTATTTGACGAAGCTAACATCACACTGATACCCAAACTGGGTTAGAATCCAACAGAAAAAGAGAACTACAGGCTAATATCCCTTATGAACATAGACGCAAAAATCCTCAACAAGATTCTAGCACATCGAATCCAAAAACACATCTCAAAAATCATCCACCATAACCAAGTAGGCTTCATCCCCTGGATGCTGGACTGGATCAACATTCCCAAGACCATAAATGTAATTAAATGCATCAACAGATGTAAAAACAAGAACCACATGACTGCATCATTAGAGAAAAAGCTTTTGATAAAATCTAGCATCCCTTCTTGATAAACACCCTCAAACACCTAGGTATAGAAGGAACATACCTCAAAATAGTAAGTGTCATCTATGATAAACCCACAGCTAACATATTGCTAAATCATCAGAAACTGGAAACATTTCCCCTGAAAACTGGAACAAGACAAGGCTGTCCACTCTCATCCCTTTTGTTTAACATTGGGTTGGAAGTCCTAGTTTGGGCAATTAGACAAGAGAAGGAAATCAGGGTTATCCAAATAAGAAAAGAAAGAGTCAAGTTATCCCTCTTTGTTGATGGTATGATCTTACACCTTGAAAATCCAAGAGAATCTGTCAAAAACCTGCTTGTACTGATAAAGGACTTTGGCAAAGTCTCAGGGTACAAAATAAATGTACAAAAGACAGTTGCATTCCTATACACCAACAACAAACAGACAGAGACCCAAACTAAAAGCACAATCCCATTCACAATAGCCACAAAGCAAATGAAATACCTTGGCATCTTGCTAACCAGAGAAGTGAAAGACCTTTACAAAGAGAACTACAAGACGCAGCTCCAAGAAATCCAGGAAGAAACAAACGGAAAAATATTCCATGCTCATGGATAAGAAGAATCAACATTGTTAAAATGTCCATCCTACCAAAGGTAATCTACAGATTCAACACAATACCCATTAAAATTATCAACATCATTCTTCTCAGACCTGGAAATGACAATACAGAAATTCATATGGAAACATAAATGGCCACGAATAGCCAAAACAATCCTTAGCAAAAGAAACAAAGCAGGAAGTAACACATTTCCAGACTTCAAATTTTACCATAAGGCTACAGCAATCAAAACAGCCTGGTATTAGTACAAGAATAGGCACATAGACCAATGGAGCAGGATAGAGATTCCAGAATCAAAGCCTCAATTTCTCAACCAACTCTCTTTGACAAAGCCAGCAACAACAACCACTGGGGAGAGGAGAACCTATTCAGTAAGTGGTGCTGGGAAAACTGGCTGACCACATGCAGAAGATTGAAACAGGATCCCTACCTATGACCATACACACAAATGAACTCTAAATGGATCCAAGACCTAAATGTAAAACCTCAAACTATAAGAGTCTTAGAAAACGCTGGAGACACCCTTAAAGAAATTGGAACTGGCAACCAATTTCTGATCAGAATCCTAAGTCCCCATACCATAAGAAATAAGATAGACAAGTGGAAACTCATTAGACTGAAGAGCTTCTGCAAAGTAAAAAAAAAAAAAAAAAAAATCAAGAGAGCAGGAAGACAGCCCACAGAATGGGAAAAAATATTTGCCAACTGTATATCTGACAAAGGCCTAACATCTAGTATCTACAAGCAGCTCAAATGTACCAAAAAGAAAAAACAAACAACCCCATTAAAAAGTTGACAAAAGACATGAATAGACACTTCTCAAAAGAAGATATATGGGCAGCTACCAGACACATGAAAAAGTGCTCAGCCTCAATCATCATCAGAGAAATGCAAATCAAAACCACATTGAGATACCTCTTAATCCCAGAAAAATGGTCAACATTAATAAAACAAACAACAACAGATGCTGGAAAGGATGCAGAGAAAAAGGAATGCTTTCACACTGTTGATGGGAATGCAAACTAGTGCAACCTCTTTGGGAGACAGCGTGGCAGTTTCTGAAAGAACTAGAAATCCACCTTCCATATGACCCAGAAATTCCCCTATTGGGAATATACTCGAAGGAACTCAAATCATTTTACAAAAAAGATACTTGCACACGTATGTTTGCTGCAGCTCTATTCACAATAGCAAAAACATGAAACCAACCACGTTGCCCATTGAAACTGATCTGGATTAAAAAAAATATGGTACATTTACACAATGGAATATTATGTAGCCATAAAGAAGGACAAACATATGGACTTTGCAGCAACTTGGATGAATTGAGAGTCGATCATACTCAGTAATCTATCACAGAAACAAAGAACAGAGTACCATATGTTCTCACTCATAAGCTGACCTTGAACAATAATAATACTATAAGAAAGGGATAGACAGTAGTGGGAAACTGTCAGGGGAGGTGGAGTGGGATTGGCAGTTGAAGGAAACTGCTAGGGGAGGGAGGGGTATACCTCATCAACAAGGGTACCTGTGTAATCAAAGTTTGTAAGTCTAACCCTGAATTGTATCCCACATCTTTATAAAATAATAATAATAAATATTTCATCAAGAAATAACAAGATGACATGCATGGAAAGCCGATTTAATCAAGCAGAAGAAAGAATCTCGGAACTTAAAGACCAAAACATGGAATTAACCTGATCTTTAAAAGACATAGAAAGAAAACTGAGAATGAAAGAAAAAAGCCTCCAAAATGTGTCCAATTATTTCAAGAGGCCACACCTATTCCTGATTGGTATCCCAGAAGAAGAAAAGGAAATGGAAAACACCTTGGAACAAGTATTCCTGGAGGTTATCCAAGAAAACTTTCCCCATCTCATCAGAGATATGATCATCCAAACACAAGAACTGCAGAGAAGCCCCACAAGACATCAAATGAGAAGACCAACCTCTGGATACATAGTAATTCACCTATGCAAAGTACTACTATACATAGTAATTCACCTATACAAAGGAAAAAATCCTAAAGACAGTAAGAGAGAAAAATCAGACTACCTACCAGGGAAAACCAACCAGAATAGCAACAGACCCATCGGCAGAAATACTACAAGCTAGAAGGGACTAGAGTTCAATATTCAAAGTCATCAAAAATAAACAATTTCAACCAAGAATTTCTTACCCAGTCAAGCTCAGCTTCCCCAATGATGAAGAATTAAAATCCTTCCCAAACTTCCAATCCCTAAGACTGTATATAGTTTCCAGGTCAGCTCCACAGGAGATGCTTAAAAAGGTATTAAGCACTGAAGAAAAAAAAAAAAGAAGGACCAGGCACTTCACAAGAAAAATAGCAAAGCACAATCAATAGAGAATTCATCATGACTGCAAACCTGAAAACACAGATACATCAACCCAAAAGCTAAAGGAAAAGAAAGAAAGAACGTTTTGAGGATCTCATAATGGGGATAAACCATCACATTTCAACAATCATCCTAAACATGCATGGACTAAATGCACCACTGAAAAAACACAGAATGGCAAGGTGGATAAAAAACCATAACCTAATAATTTGCTGCATCCAGGAAACTCATCTCACCACAAAGTATCCACACAACTGGATCCAAAATCATCCACCACAACCAAGTAGACTTCATCCCTGGGATGCAAAGCTGGTTTAACATTTGCAAGACCATAAATGTAGTTCAATACATTGACAGATGTGAAAACAAAAAACACATTATTATATCATTAGACACAGAAAATGTTTTTGATAAAATCCAGCCCCTCTTCTTGATAAAAACCCTTGAACATCTAGGCACAGAAGGAATATACCTCAAAATAGTAAGAGCCATCTATGAGAAACCCACAGCTGCATACTGCTAAAGAACAGAAGTTGGAGCTATTTCCCCTGAAAACTGGAACAAGACAAGGATGCCCACTCTCACCGCTTCTTTTCAACCTAGTTTTGGAAGTCCTATCTAGAGCAATCAGACAAGAGAAGCAGATGAGGGGTATCCAAATAGAAAAAGAGGAAGTTAAGTTATCCCTCTTTGCTGACGATATGATCCTATACCTCAAAAACCCAAGAGAATATGTCAACAATTTGCTTTCAAAGATAAAGGACTTTGGCTAAGTCTCAGGGTACAAAATACATGTGCAAAAGACAGTTGCACTCTTATACACAAAGAACAACCAGGCAGAGAACCAAATAAAAAGAATAATCCCATTCACAAAAACCACACAATAAATGAAATACCCCAGCATCTTCCAAACCAGTGAAGTGAAAAAACTTTACAATAAAAACTACAAAATACAGCTCTGAGAAATCCAAGAAGCCATAAACAAATGAAAAAATATTCCATGCTCATGAATAGTAAGAATCAACATTGTTAAGATGTCCATCCTGCCCAAGGCAATCTACAGATTAAATGCAATACCCATTAAATTACCAACATCATTTGTCTCTGACCTGGAAATGACTATACAGAAATTCATATGGAAACATAAATGACCATGAATAGCCAAAACAATTCTAAGCAAAAGAAACAAAATGGGAAGTATCACACCTCCAGACTTTAAATTTTGCTATAAGACCACAGTTTCAAAACAGCCTGGTATTGGTGCAAGAATAGGCATATGGACCAATGGAGCAAGATAGAAATTTCAGAAGCAAAACCCCAATTTCTCAACCAAACCATCTTTGACAAAATCTCCACCAACAACCACTGGGAAGAGGAGAACCTGTTTAGTAAATGTTGCTGGAAAAACTGACTGACAACATGCAGAAGATTGAAGCAGGACCCCTACCTATCGCCATACACAGAAAGCAACTCTAAATGGACCAAACCTAAATGTAAAACCTCAAACTATAAGAACCTTAGAAAATGCAGGAGAAATTGGAACTGGCAACCAATTCCTAGTTCAAAACCCCAAGTGCCCTGCCATAAGACATAAGATAGACAAGTGGGACCTCATCAAACTGAACAGCTTCTGCAAAGTAAAAGAAACCATCAAGAGAGCAGAGAGAGAGTCCACAGAATGGGAAAAAAATATTTGCCAGCAGTATATCTGACAGAGGCATAACATCCAGGATCTATAAGGAACTCAAACATGCTGAAAGGAAAATAACAAACAGCACCATTAGAAAGTGGGCAAAAGACATGAATAGTCACGTTTCAAAAGAAGCCAACAGATACATGAAAAAGTGCTCAGCTTCACGAATCATCAGAAAAATGCAAATCAAAACCACATTGAGATATCACCTAACTCCCAGTAAGAATGGCCATCATTAATAAAAGAACAACAGATCCTGGCAAGGATGCAGAGAAAAAGGAAAACTTCTACACTGCTGGTGGGAAAGCAAATGAGTACAACTGCTTTGTAAAGCAGTGTGGTAATTTCTATAAGAACTAGACATAGACCTTCTATATCACCCAGCAAACTCCTAACTGAGACCATAACTGGAGGAACACAAGTCAATCTACAAAAAAGATATCAGCACACACATGTTTATTGCAGCAATATTCACAATAGCAAAAACATGGAACCAACCGTGCTACCCATCAAAACTGGACTGGATTTGAAAATGTGGTACATATACACAATGGAATATTATGCAGCCATAAAGAAGGACAAACATATGGTCTTTGCAGCAACTTGAATGGATTTAGAGTCTATTATACACAGTGATCTGTCACAGAAACAAAGAACAGAGTAATACATGTTCACTCTCCTAAGCAGCCCCTGAACAATTATAATATTATAAGAAAGAGATTGGCAGTTGTGAGAAACTGCCGGGGTGGGTGGCTGGGGAGCAACATCAATAAGGGTACCTGATTCAAACCCGGCAAAGTGGGGACCAATGAGAGGTCCAAACTTTATCTGTACAATGACGACTTGTATACCTAATCCTGAATTGTACTCCACATCTTTAAAACAAACAAACGAATAAATAATTTTTAAAAATGCTAACGGAAGTTATTTAAACTGAAAGAAAAGTATACTAATCTCATTGTTACTTTAATATTGTAATAATGGTGTGTAAACCACTAATATCTTTAAACAGAATAATAAAAATAAAACTGTTTCAAATAATAACTACAGTAATTTTTGATAGACAACATAAAAAGGTAAATTATGGCATCAAAAATAAAAAATATGAAGGGATAATGAAAGAAACAGGTATTTTGTTTGTTTCTTTTCTTTGCAATCAAAGATAAGTTGATTAAAATAACTTGCTATAGTTTTAGAATGTTTTCTTGTTAGCTACAAGGTAACCACAAAGCAAAAACCTATAATTGATACACCAAATATAAAAAGCAAGATATTGAAATATACTATGAGAGTAAATTACTTAACCACAATGGAAGACTTTAAGAAGAAATAAAGGATCTACAAAACAACTAGAAAACTATAACAAAATAGCAGTAGCAAGCCCCATCCCATTAACAATTACTTTGAATGAATATGGGTTAAATCTCTAAGTAAAAGCCAAAAGATTCTACACAGCAGAGGAAACAGTCATAGAATAAAGAGACAGCATGGTATGGAAGAATGTATTTTTATGCTATATATCTGATAAGGGGTTAACATTCAATATATATAAGGAACTCGTAAAACAAAATAGAAAAAAAAAATAACCCAATCATAATATGAGGAAAAAACCTAAATAAATGTTTCTCATGATATACAAATGACTAATGAAAAAATGATCAACATCATTAATCATCAGGGAAATGCAAATCAAAACTATAATGAGCTATTACCTCACTTCTGTTAGAATAGCCATTACCAAAAAGTCAAACATGTTTGCTGAGGATGTATATAAAAGGGAACCTGTATCTACTGTGAGTAGAAATGTAAATTAGTATGGCTATTATAAAATTATAGGGTGAAGTTTCTTCAAAAAAATAAAAATAGAACTACCATATGTTTCAGCAATCTCACTATTGGCTATATACACAAATGAAAGGAAATCAGTAATCAAAGAGATATTTGCACTTCTACATTATTGTAGCAGTATTCACAATAGCCAAGATATGGAATCAACCTAAGTGACCATCAAAGGACAAATGGATAATGAAATGCTATTCAGTCATAAGAAAGCATCATATAATTTGCAACAACATGAATAAAACTGGAAAATATTATGTTAAATGCAGCAAGGCAGGCACAGAAAGGCAAATACTATAAGATATTACTTCAATGTGAATTTTGTGTGTGTGTGTGTCTGTGTGTGTGTGTG